>NC_048227.1:37821773-37958153 GCF_002007445.2 Ailuropoda melanoleuca
TCCCCCTCCCCGCTTGCCGCCGCCGCCGCCGCGCGCCGCCCCTACACCCCGGGCGACGCGGGCCGGGGTCGCCGAGGGGCGGGGCTGGGCGGGCGTGGGCAGTCGCGGCCTTGACTGCGAGGCTGCGTGCCCCTCCCCCTCCGCGTGTGTGTTTTGGGTGTGACCGTGCCCGTGTGATGTGCTGCTGTGTCCGTGGGTGGGATTCTGGGTGCGCCTGCATCCGCATCTCCCCCAGCACAAGCGCGCGCGCATACATACGTACATGAGGCAGTTTCTGCGAACTTGCCCCGTGGCCACCCCTCCCGGGTGGAGACCTGTGAGGGCCTGGTGAAGGGGCCGGGCCCTGAGGCAAGCCCCCTCTCCCCTCACACTGAACACGTGCAGAACAGGTCACTGGAGCTCCTGTGTTCAGGGGTCCCTCGGTAGAGGAGTCCTCGGGGGGCCCACTCCGCCCGCAGGGCGGTCGGTATCTCAGAGCTGGGACCAGAGCACGCCGCCCCCACCAGGCCCACAGAGGGACCTGCCCTCCAGGTGTCAGCAGGAGGGGGGCCGGCTCCTGACTCCTCCCCACCCCGGTGCCCTGCCTTGGCCCCTGTGGAGCCTCCTCGTTTCCCCAGGACTTGCTCTGGGAGCACCTTCCCCACACCCCAGGCAGCCCCTGAGGGGCGGCGCCCTCCCTCCTGCTAAGCCCACCCTCGGCGGGGAGAGAGCCGCGTCCTCTGGACAAAGAGCAGGCAGCTGGTGCTCACAGGCAGGTCCAGGAGCCTTGGCCGGGGCTCACAGCCGCTGGGGTGGGCATGGAGTGAGGGCCCACCCGGCAAGGCTCCGGTTAGGTCCCCGCCAGCCTGAGCTTCCCCACCTGCCGGGTGGTACAGGGTAGCCGCGATGGGGAGGGTGCTGCGTGGGGAGAAGGGGAGGCCCCAGGAGGCAGCTATGCCCTGGGAGGAGGTGGAGGAAGGGACGGGAAGGCGCGACCGCAGCAGCCCCCGCGCAGGTCTCAGGTGGTGCCCTGCAGAGGCTGCTCAGTGCTCAGCACCCCTCTTGTATATGCGAACTTTTCAAGAAAAGGAAAACATTTACTCTATTTTAATGCTGCTACTTAGCATTGGAGGGCCACAGCCAGTAATTAAGGTCCTCAAACAGCAATTAGGGCCCTAGCTACGGAGGGGAGGGCTGTGGGAGAGCCCAGGGCCTAGAACTCAGCCCTGCAGCGAAGCTGCAAGGAGGGGACAGACACCGAAGCGGACGCAGGTCCCCGATCTCCTACACGCTCACTACACTTGGAGGGAGCTCAAGATTGGTTTTAGCTGAAGGCTGTTAGCGATTTGCTGGACAAAAATTAGTGGGAGGTCAACCGTGTGCCAGGTCCTGGGTGGAACTGGGGATGCAGCGACAGGGACTAGTACAGGCCCTGCCCTTGTTCCCTGGAGCTTCCTTCCAGGAAGAAGGCAGCCAGTAACGCATCCTTGGATGCAGGGTGAAAACATTTACAAACTGTGTTAAGCGCCGTGGAGAGCCGAGAAAGACACAGAGCAGCAGACATATTGAGAACAAGAAAACAGCCAAAAGAGGAGCAGAGGGTTATTCCCAACAGTGAAAGCAGCCTGTGCAAAGGCCCTGTGGCACACAGAGGAGAGCTGAGGAGTGGAAGACCCAGAGAGAGCCTGGGGTGCCTGTGTGGTGGGCCAGCCATGAGGTGTGGTGCCAGGGGACGGGAGGGCAGGACAGGGCTTCCACAAGATCCATGGCATAGGGAGGAAGCTGCACGTCATTCTAAATGAGATAGACTGTCACCCTCTTCTGTCACGCTTCGTCCTCCAGATGTCTGCAGAAGGGTCAGGACCATGGATTTTTAAAATAGACGTTACTTTTTAAAGACAATGTCTATAACCTTCAGAAGGTTATAAGCCTATAGCCTTCAGAAATTCCATGGCCCATTTATAACCGGTGGGGCTGGGCAGACACCTGGAGGGGCATTTTCCATTTCCGACTATCTTCCTGTCCATCTGAGCCAGCTGAGGACCTGCTGGAATTGTCTCCCACGCTCCCACCACCTGGGCTGGCGCTCACTGACTCTGCGTCCACAGTGTCCAGGGGGGCTGACCCGACCGGCCATGGGCTTGCACTGGGCCCCCATTGGGCTCCCAGTAACGCAGCGGCACCCGCGTTCCCTTAGCTGGAGGGGGTCTGCTCCACGTGGGGACAGCCTCGTCCCAGACGGAAAATGAAAAGCAGATCATACGTTGATGGGAGAAAATGACATTAAAAACAATGAAACAGTGATACATTCACATTGCTAGAAAGGAATGTTCAAGCGAGATGAAGCATAGGACAATTTGGAAATTGGCATTAAAATTGTTTAATTAAACTGTACAGAGTGTTCAGATGTATTGTCTTTTAAATCCTCCAGGCCTCTGGAAAATTTGGTTCTGCTTTTTGCTATTTACTCTTTTTTTTTTTTTTTTAAGGGCAAAGCTTTTCCTTGACAAAGATCTGGTGTGTGCGTGGGGGCGGGGGGGGCAAGTGGCGCACTCATTCATGCAGCAGAAAGTAGAGACAAGACCCTGCCCCAGGAAAAGGACTCAGACCCTGGAGGCGTGCAGCTGTGAAACGTGCTGGCTGCCTTGGGGGCCCCTCCGCCTTAGTAGGCCACTCCGTCAGGACCTGGGGGCCCCCTCCTCAGCTCAGGGGCCTGGAGGGCACCTCCATCACCCTTCCCCACCCAGCCACAGTGCTGTCTGGCTAGAATCCCCCAGGCCGCTCTCCCGCGTCCATCCCTTCCGCTGCCCTCTCCAATCATCCCCTTCCGTCTACATGCCCTCTTCCCTCCTGAAGCCTCCACTGCTCCTGGGCTCTGGATTAAGCCTCCTCGAGCCAGTAGGCCCTACTTCTGGGCACTGTCCCTGTGAAGAGACCACAGACCCACCTGCCTTGACCCTGCAGCACCCGTCCCTGGGACGCCCCTGACCTGTGTCTAGCTGTCTGTCTCATGCCAGCCAGGCCCCCCTCGGGCTCTCAGAAGGCAGCCCTGCAGCCCTCACCTCGCTGTGTGCTCGTCCCTATCTGCTTTCCAGTCAGACTGTGGCTTCCCATGATGCTTGACACGTGCCTGCCCCAGGTGGGTGGACAGGGAAGGCCCAGCCCACATGAGATTGTTAAGAGCAGTGACCTGTGCCAAGCGTGGGACAGGTGAGAGCGGGGTCACCCAGCAGGTGAGTGTGCTGGGCTCTGGTCCTCACAGTGCAATTGGCAGCAGTGGAGACTGAGCCCCGCTGAGCCCTCTGTGGTGCTGGGGAGAGCTCAGGCCTCCAAGCCGGAGTCCCGCCGGCTGCTGGTCAGCCCACTGTGGCTTGCCCCAGCCTTTCAAGCCCACCTCACCTCCTGAACAGGCCACTGCCACCAAGAAGTGGGGCCCAGCCCCATGCTGCCTTAAAGCCAGGCCCAGAAGGGCACCCCTCAGTGTGGGGGGGCTGGGCCAGGCTCCACAGAGACCCGAATCCCTGGCCAGTTGCCTTCCAGTCCCACACCTGCCTGGTGTCAGCCCAGCTCAGGGGCCACCAAGATTTCCATGTGCCCAGTGCTGGACTGCAGTGCTGGACACGGGTGCCCCTCCTGTCCCGTCCCCGGTCCCCAGGACAACGCAGCAGCTAAAGGAGGGGCTCCTCTAAATTCGTACTCTACGCTGGCCGCACCCATCAGGAGGGGTGTCGGTGCCCAGCGGCTCCCTCAGCATGTCCCTGTCCCCGTCATCTTCCATGCTGGCCCCGCCCTCTCGCAGAGAGCAGCTCTGTGTCAGCTGCCCCCACTCAGCCTGGTCCCGACTCCTCTGCCCCCGGGGTCCCCACAGGGCAGGATTGGGTCAGGGACAAGCAGGGGACGTGCCTGGGCCTCCGGCCCCCTTCCGTTCCCCGGGCTACAGGATGCACCATCCACTCTGGTCATAGAGCCTCGGGGTGGGGCCATCAGATGTGGCAGCTACAAATGCAGGTTGCCCAGTTGACTCTTGTTTTGTGTTGAGAGAGGGTGGGGGAGGGGCAGCGGGAGGGAGAGAGAGAGAACCCTAAGTAGCTCTAGGCCCCGCCTGGAGCCCGACACGGGGTTCCGTCCCAAGACCCTGAGATCCTGACCCGAGCGAGCCGGAAACCAGAGTCGGATGCTTCACGGACTGAGCCAACCAGGCGCCCTCCCAGTTAACTTTGAAGCAGACAAACGATGATTAATTTTCGGCACAAATATATCCCATGTAATGCTGGGAGCTCCTTATACTAAAAAATGTGTTTATATCTGAAATTCTGATTTAACTGGGTGTTGTATATTTTATCCGGTGACCTTCCTCCCGGCAGGAGGCGAGGCGTGGCAGGGCTGGGAGGGGCGGGGAAGGGGGAGGCGGCCAGGTCGCACCTGAGCCTGCCGCCCTCTGTAGGGCTCTGGGGTGCCCGGGCCGGAGTCAGAGCCATCTGAAATAGCAGGCACCCAGGGAAGGGGGAGGGGAGGCACCCTCAGCGCGTGTCCTGAGTGGCCAGCTGGCCCTGCCCATCTGCTCACCCGTGCAGGCTCAGACGGCTCCATCCCAGCTCCAGGCCTGCCAGCTCAGGTCACCTCGGGTCACGGTGCGGGGGCGGTGCAGGCTGTGGGCTGTGGCTTTGGCAGTGCCCCTTCGAGCCCCCAGACTCCAAACGCAGGTCACTCTGAAGGCTGGCAGCGTCTAGACCCTCATTTTGCAGCCGCACAACGCCGCGGGGCGGTACACGCTGGGGCAGGGTGTGGGAGCAGGGGGGGCTCCGTTGCTAGAGGCCGGGCTGGGCAGGGGCTGAGCAACGTATGCTGCCCATGTGGCCGAAGGGGCCGCGCGCCCTGTGCTGGGAGGGGGTCCTGCCCCCCTGGCTGACTGCCGGGTCCCAGTGCCCTCCACTCGCAGAGGGGCTCAGGGGTTCTCAGCGTTTCCAATGTGGTCTAGAGCCTTCCCTCGGCCGCAGTGATCTGGTCAAGTTTTGACATTAGACGAGCCAATTGGTACCAGTGCAGAGTGCAGAACCGCCCTGTTTGATTACCGCTGGGTTGGAACTAGCGTTTTCCGGTGGCGCCTAGACCTCCCGCCATCACTGCCATGGGCTTGTCCTGTCCCATCCTCCTCCTGGTCACCGCCATCATTGGAACAGACAGAGCTCAGGGAGGGTGGAGAGAGGGCGGGTGTGGCCCTCCCCTGCGGGAGCCCTTCACTGCCCAGGACATGCTGTGGAAGGGGACACAGGCCCACCGAGGGGTTCGGAACGTTCCGGAGCGCTGACCATGTCCCCCCCGGCTGCCTGTGTGGGGGATGGGTGGGGAGGCGGGGGCCAGGCAGGCTCAGTCCTTGCGCTGCCTGGGAAATCACGTGGGGGGAGAACGGCTGCTGGGAGGAGGACCCTGTGTCCAAGCTGGAAACGACCCAATGGAGAGATGGAATGTAGGCCGTCCACACAACGGAGCACTGCTCCGCCATGAGCAGGAGTGGGTGGGATGGTGCCCAAGGGCACGACGCACAGGGACAGAAGCAGACAGACACGGAGAGCGGATAGATCGCCACAGGCTGGAGGGAGGGCGGTGGAGGTGACAGTCCCTTCAGGGTGACAGAATGTTCTGAAAACAGGCTGAGGTGATGGTCACACGTCCCTGAAAAAGAGACCGGGAACCACTTGCACGCTCTAAATTCTGACTGCTGCCGCGTGTGGTGCGTGAATCACAGGTCCACGGAGCCATGAAAGGCGCCACGAAGGAGAAGGCCGTGCCGCCACGGGGCTGCCACACAGAGCGAGGGCTCCTGACCGCTGCAGGGCCGGAGCCAGCGGGGGCAGGGGTGGCCTGGTGGGAGCCGCGCAGGCCTCGAGGGGGCTGTGTCTGGGAGCCCGAGGCCTCCTGGCGCTTGCCTATCCCTTGGGATCCTCAGGGGTGCTCAGCCCCGGGCAGCTGTTTGTGGCAACATTGGCCTGGGGCGAGACAGGGCGGGAGGTGGTCTTGTGGGAGGTCAGCCATCAGTCCTGAATGAGTGAGGGGAGCCTCCTGGGTGGTTTGGGTGGGACCTCCAATGGGGGGTGGTCAGCCTGCAATCCAGGAGTGCCCCCCTCAGTGTGCAGTGGGGCTGGGTGGAGCGCCCCCCGACAGGATCACACCCGAGGGGGAAGGGTGAGGGCTGACCTGGGGTGAGGAAGTGGGGGGGGTGAGCCCTGGCTAGGGTGCTTCCAGAAGGACTTTGATGGGGCCGTGGGAAAGCAGGAGGCCAGAGGCAGATGTCAGGCTTCCCTCCCCTGACCTGTTTCCTCCACGGCTCCCCAGCCCCACCAGCCCCTCTGCCTGCAGGAAGGCCTGGGCCTGGCAGACTCGCTCATAGTGTCCCCTCCAAAATTCAGGCATTGCAGCGGGGCCTTCAAAGGTGAGCACTGCCAGCCCCACGGGCCCCAGTTCCTCAGCCTGGCAGGGGTCTGACCCTTCCCAAGAACCCAGGAGGGGCAACTCACACCCACTGGGGATTGTGAACCCCAAAATGCAGTCTGCATGCTGGCCTCTTCCCCAAATTCTTCGTGCCTCTCACCCCCATGGGCCAAGGGCTAGAGCTTTCAGCCCAGGCAGGAGGAGACCCTCAGACCAACATGCTACCTGGTGACTTCTGAAGGGACGAGCCAGCCAGCCCCAGGCAGGCTGGTGATGCACTGGGTGGCCCCCACCAGACGCCTGTTCTCCGTAGCCCAGGTGGGCCATCGGGCTGCAGGGACTGCTGGGCGGCCAGGCTGCCTCTGATTCCTGGCTCCTCTTACGCATTCACCCCAGGGAGTGTGTTTTATCTTTACTGTTAAATGGAGAGTGGGACGGCCCCTCCAGACAGACCCCCTGCTCCAGCCGCGGGGACGTGGGGAGCCTCCCCTCGCTGCACCGTCAGGGGCCTGTGCCAGCAGTTGCAGAGCCCGTACGCCCCAGCTGCCACACCACGGGGCCTGGCAGAGGCCGGGACTCCGAAGGCATTTCCATAATTCACTGTAAAACGATCCTGCTTTGTTTCCACTTAATACTGGCTTCCCCACCGCCCGCCTGCTTGCCGGACGCAGCAGGGGTACTGAAACACCCAGCCCACCAGCCCGCCCAGCTCTGGGGACGCCTGCCTACCCTGGAAAGACTTTCAGATTGCCAGGGCAGAGACTGCCAGGGACTCTGCCTCACCGTGCTGGGGTGCTACCTTGGACGAGTGGCAGTCTGGCCCCGGGGTCCTTGAAGGAGAGGGTGCAGGGCACGGCCAACCTGTTCCTGAAGAAAACTGGGTCCTTGCAGCCAAAGCCAGTCTCCAGCCTAAAGTGGCGGTTTCCAGACCCCTCCTGCTTCCTCACCGGGTGAGCACCAACTATGGGCTAAGTCCCGGATCGTGTCTAGGGGCTCTACTCCTTGCCACGCATCTGAGGAGGCCCCTTGAGACCGAGCCGAGGGGGACAGCGTGGAGACCGCAGGCGGAGATGGAGCCCGGCCCGGGGGGCCTCACGGCAGGTGCAGCGGGAGCAGGGGTGAATGGGACTGGCGCCCTGGTGTTCCTGGTTCCTGGACAGACCTGCCTTCTCTGAGGCACCTGCCCGGCCCCTGCCGGGGCCTCAAAAGCTGTGATGTCATCACCACGCGGTATGAGGGGCAGCCCTGCTTCGTAAGGCTCAGAACATGCCAGGCGGTGCCAGCCTTCCACGGGAGTCCCGGGGGGCAGGGGTAGTGTTGCCGCCCACGGGAGCCACAGCAAATCCCAGACGTAGGACATAGACGTTGTCTTGAAAGTGCAGGTGGCCCAGAGACAAGGGCCCAGAAAGAGACCACCCTCCAGCACCCTCCTGGGCCCCTGCTTCTCAGCCCATTGGGAAGACTGGTGCCCAGGGAGGAGGGGCCTGTCCACAGAACATAGCCTGGGCACATGGCAGTGGTGGGGGGGTCCCTCCTGCCAGTCGGAGGCCCTGAGCTGGCCCCACGGGTCACCGCTGTAACTCCCCCTTTCACTCGCTCCAGGCTGCAGAGGGCAAGGCAACAACAGAGGCCTTTTAAATTACCATCTTTTATTAGTAAATCATGTTCTCACTATAGTCAGAGAAGGTGTTCCCAGCAGCGGCCCGGTGGGGCTCCTGGCTCGGCCAGGCCTCAGCGGCCAAGTTGGTTACAGGACACATGGGACGGTCCCTGAGCACCACAGAGCTGCCAGCCTGCAGCCCCTGGGAGAGTGATGGATATCTTGTCCTCCCCTAGAGGGTAGGGCTCATGGATTGTGCGGAGCACCGGGTGGCCTGGCCTCCCCGAGGAGCCTTCCCTCCAAGGTCCCACCACTAGCCGGGAGTCTTGGATTAAGTCCTGCCCTCCTTGAACTCTCCTTCTGGGAGGGGTTGTGTACCCCATCATAGCAACCACGGACATTTTAGTATGAATTAATTTCTCAAGTCCTTTCTGCATTGCTAATATGGACAGCAGAGCGTTTAGGTGGTGATGGTGGGAGAGGCTTCCAGGTGCCCCAGGGCGAGCAGGGGCAGGGGCAGTGACCGGGTCTGAGCTGCCCCAGCCCCAGGGAAGACCTGGCTTAGCTCAGAGGCAGGGCACACCGAAGGGGCGCAGACCCAGAACCAGGCTGCATAGGGCATCCCAGACACCCTTCCGGGGAACAAGGGCTACAAGGATGGGCCAGGCCACACGCAGCATCCAGCTAGAGTCACGAACAACACACTCTAGAGATGGGGGTCCTGGGAGACCTCACGAAGTAAAGCAGGATTTCCCTGGCACCGAGAGCCGTCCGCGGCCGGGTCTTGGGAGGGAGAGGTACCCGCACCTGGACTTGCAGCGGGGGGCTCAATGCAGGCTGAGTTTGGGGCTGGGGCCAGGAGCTCAGTCCCTCAGAGTCCCTCTGGTCCTAAGTCGTCCCCCTGTACAAGCTAGACCCTCGGGGAGCAGGCAGTGCCCTCGGAACAGGGCCCCCGGACACAGGGGGACCCCAGGACAGTCCAGTGTGGGGGCCGGGGGCCACGTCCTCCCCAGGAGCCTCGTCCAGCTCCTGCCCCCTCCCCTGGCCAGAGAGCGGCTGCAGAACACACGGATTTCTGTTCAGCGGATGGCGATGCTTTAATTTTCCTGAATTTATAGCCTCTCCTGTGGTCTCATTACTGAGATAAGGATGGAGCCCATCACTGTCAGGCTCCGCCAGCCCTCCAGATAAACACCCATACGGTTTATTCCCGATTAACACCCACACAGCAAGGCCTCTGGCCAGCAGGGCCAGGGCAGGCAGCCTCTCCCTGCCCCGGGGCCAGACATCCCACCGCAACCAGAATAGCAGGGATCAGGGTGTCTAGGAAAGCCCCACGGCAGGCTGCCCACTAGACGGTGAGAGACTGAAGCTTCTCCCCTAAGATCAGGAACAAGACAAGGACGCCTGCCCTGGCCACACCCGCTCCACATCGTACAGCTAGAATAAGACAGAGGTTCCCCAGGGCTTGGGACCACGCATGACAGCCTATGCCAATAGCAAGGAATTGCAAAATAAAATTGGGAAAACTTCTATTTAAAATGTCTTCAAAAAAAATAACATACTTGGGGGGCCTCAGTCGTTGGGCGTCGAACTCTCAGTTGCGGCTCAGGTCATGATATCAGGGCCGTGGGGTGGAGCCCCGCGTCGGGCTCCGTGGGGCGTCTGCTGGAGTTTCTCTCTCTCCCTCTGCTCCCCCAATTGTGCTGTCTCTCTCTCAAATAAATAAAGTCTGAAAATAAAATACATAAAAATCAATTTAACAAAAGATGTGCCAGACCTCGGTAACAAACCAAATAGCCAAAGTTCCCGAGGGAAACCGGACCTCCGGAAGCGAAGACGGAGACATGCGCTGTGTGTGCGGGCCGGCACTCAGGGCTGTGGGAGTCAGGGAAATCCCAAGCAAAGCCCCAAAAGGCTACCTGTGGAAAGTAACCAGCTGACCATTGAGAGTCACCGCTGGCGTCCAGCCCCCGCTGCCCACGCACCTGTGGACGCCCGGCCCCCTCCGCAGAGCCGGTCTGCAACCTGGGGAAGGGCCGGCTGCCTCGGGCGCCCCCGGGGAGCGCCTCCCGCCAACGCTGGCGGGCAGATCTTCACTACAATTTCCTCGCGGCTTTATCCAGTGGCCGCCTGGCTGGGGACCTCCTCGCGTTGCCAGGACTGGGGCCTTCTGTCTCTTACTTTGGAACCTAGACGGTTTATGTTTAACGTCCCCGTTGGGTGGGAAAAAACGTGCTCTGAGTCCCCGGAGTCCCGGTCTCCAGGGGCGTTTAGATGCGGCCCAGGGCCCCAGTCCAGGGCTGTGGGGTCACTCGGGGAGCACACGGGATGTCCCAGGGCCGCAGCACCTGAAAATCCCAACCAGTGATGCCTGGAAATGCTGGCGGAGGGAGAAAGGGAAGGAGAGGGAGAGAGGTCTCATTGGTGCACAGCTGCGCCCTGTGAGTGGGGCAGGCTGGCTTTCTGGCTGCAACAAGTGGCGAGGACGTGGCCCCCAAGCCGAGAATATTTCTGATCCCTGTCCCCAAGGAGCTCCAGAAGGCGGAGGTGGCATGGTTGGAAACGGAAGGACCGGTAGCAGCTGAAGAGTTGGTGAAGAGTGTGGACCCTGGACTCGGAACACACATTGACTCAAATGCGGCTCGGCCTCCAGACCCCAAGCAGAGAGCGGCCCCGGGGACAGGTAGAGAGAGTCTGCCGGTTTTGAGGGATGGCAGGTGACAGATTGCAGACTCCTCACCAGCTGGCAGAGGCCGGAGACGAGGGTAGTGTCCCGGGCGGGCGCCGGGCAGACAGGAAGCCGCTCAGACAAGCCTGGGCTGGGAGGGGGACGTGCGGGACGGAACAGGAGAATAAAAACGTTATTCAGGACACAAAAGAAGATGTAAGTACACGGAGAACTCTGATCCTCGCACCCGGGAAGACGCGATGCGGCAGCGAGGGAAACTGCCAAATTAACTCTATAAATTCAACGCCATTTCCACCAGCCCCACGGACGTCCCGGCAGCCTGCGCGGGTGGACCTGCTACAGCGCGTCTGGTTGGACGAGGGCCAGGACTGGCCGAGCTGATTTCCAGAAAGGACCATAGGGAGGACTCCTCACCCCGACGTCAGGGCTTCACCCGCGCCCCACTCGTTAGAATACCTGGGTAGGTGAGCCGGAGAGGGAGGCTGGGCGGACGGTGACCCAGGGGTCCCCACACGGCGGCCCTGCGTGGGGAGGCACTGGGGTCAGCAGGTGTGTGGCTGGAGCCGCCGCAGGTGGACCAGGGTAACACGTCCCAGAATTTGGTGAGCTGGTTGTCAAAGCCGGCTGCTCCAGCGAGCGGACGCTCAAGGGCGAGCAGCTGCAGGTCAACGAGCATCGTTCGTACGAGGGCGGGAAATGAGGGCCACGTGCCAGACGGAATGACAACACAACTGGGGGTGATTTGGGGGTCCGGCTGTGCGACCTCAGGTCGACTCTGGGTGCAGGAGCAGGGTAAGCCTGCACAGGTGCTCCCGGGAACCGCCGGCCACGTGGGGCCTACGACGAAGAGGGCCCCATATTTTATTACTATTTGCGAACTGTGGGCTACACACTGTTTGTCTCCGTGACGTCCGTGGTCAGCGGCTGCAGGTTCATAAATGCAGACAGTTGTGAGTTGCCCGGTGACCCTCGCTTGGAGAGGGAGACGGCAACTTGCGGAGACCTGCGAAGTAGGCCACCATCTGCATGTGTGGACGGACTCTGCGAGCCGCACAGTGCCCGCGTGTGTTTCATCCCCGAGAAGGGTCCAGGGCATCCGTGGCTATTCCCCGTGCTTCTCAGCGTCCTTGAAATGTCACGTCACTTCAAACTGGCTTCAAACAGAGGTGCCCCCTCCCGATGGGACGCCCCCACCCCCCACCCGGCAGGAATGCTTCCACCCGCTTCTGGCTGTGGCCAGGAACTCCGGAAGGCCGTGAGGGCTCGGGCGATCCCACGCGCCCTAGGGAGGGCAGAGGCTCGCTTCACGCGTAGGGAAGTGTTCTCCGTGTCCCTGGCCGTCAGGCTCCCGGGACTCAGGCCAAGCCTCCAATGGGGGCTCTGAGCACAGGCGGGTCGGGCCGGCGCCTCGGGGGTGAGGGCAGCCCCCACCTCCAGGGCTGCTCCGACGTCAAGGAGACAGAACGCCCGCTGCACGGCTCAGCCACAGCCTGGAATCGATCCGATTGTAATTGGGACTTGGAAGAGGTTTACTATTTAACTGGATTAAATATTTAAACAGGATGAGATGACAGGGCGCACGGCAGCCCGGGAGACGGCAGCAGACAGGTCCTGCGGGGGTTGGGGGCAGGCCCCACCCCCACCCACCCCAGGGATGGGGAGCCTCAGACACCCAGGCCCACCTCTCAGATACCAGGGCTGATGGGGGGGGGGTTCCTGCTTTCTGCTGGCCGGGCGCACCGAGGACTCTGCAGCCCCTCCAGTGGGCCCTACTTATCGAGTGCCAACTGTATGCCGAGCAGGACAGGGGGATACAACTGCCTTGCAAGGGCCCCTGGAGGGCTGAGTGGCTGCCCCCTTCGGGAAGCCTGCTTGGACTGGGTCGGCTCCCCATGACACACCCTGTCGCCCTCCTGCATGTCCCCCTGCACCCTTGTCATTTGTAAGGGTGTCCATTCGGCTGAGCTTGGCCCCAGAGGACAGAATGCTGTAGGGACAGCTGCTCGGCTGTATTTACGGGGCCAGCACCCTGCACGCAGTCAGGGCTCGATGCTTGTCCTTGACCTTGAGGCTCCAAACCTCAGCGGGGGCTCCCAGCAGACAGCACAGGCGGCCTGGCTCGGGGGTGTGAGGCCCGGACCCCCAGCGCCTCCCTGCCCCCAGGCTGTGTGGAGGACACAGTGGGGCCAGACTTGACTCGGTCCATGTGGTCCCGGCTGGGAAGGCTGCCTGGGGGTGGGTGCTCGAGGGACAGCCACAGGGCAAGGAGTGAGGGCGTGGCTGTGGGTTTCCAGGGCGGCCAGGTCACCCTCGAGGTCTGGAGGTGCATATCCCAGGGTTATGCTCCCTCCGGAGGCCCCAGGGAAGGATTCCTCCTGCCTTGTCCAGCATCTGGTGTGGTCATTCCTTGCCTTGTGGCCTCATCACCACCCTCCACCTCCACGGTCCCATGGCTGCCTCCCGGTGGGTATGTGTCCAAATCCCCTCGTCTTATAAGGACTTATAAGGGTTAGAGCCCACCCCAATGACCTCATCTTAACTCGATTGTCTGCAAAGACCCTACTTTCAAATAGGGTCCCATTCGCAGGCACTGGGGGTTAGATGTGGACTGCCCTGTTGGGGGGACACAATTCACTCCATTTGCAGGTGACCTCCATGAAGGCAGGGGGCTCGGAGATGTGGGCAGCAGGCCGTCCCAGCTGTCCCGTGGCGGCCCCTCCACGCAGCTGGGCAGGCCGGGCTGAGCCCGTGGTCACTGGCCCTTGACTCCGATGACAGGGAGGCAGGGGACTAGGCGGGACACGGGCACCGTGCTGGGGAGCAGAGACTTCCTCTGGTGGTCAAAGAGGTTGGCCTGTGGCTCCCACCTGTCCCCAGAAGATGAGAGCTGCAGCCCTCCTTGCTAACCCTCATTGTTCTTCCTTCCAAACCTTGGAACATTTGGTCCTCCCCTCCCCTGCCCCCGGAAAGCACTGGGGGGGGGGCTGTTCCAGAACACCCAGGCGGTGGCAGCATCCCTGCGTCCCGCTCCCCTGTGAGGGTGTCCTGAGCTGAGCTTTGGGAGGGACAGAACAGTCAGGCAGGTGGGGGTGCAGCCCCCTGGTCCCCCGTGGCCAGCAGGTAATTGTCCATTTCCAGGGCCTACAGCCCCTCAGGGCTCTCGGCAAAGCCTCTCAACCCTCTGGGCCTCCATCAACTCCAAGCGGGTCAGCAAGGCCCTGTAGCCGAGGGCCCTGGGGTCTCAGGCCCTCTTCTGTGGCTGGACTGCACTGGGCAGCTGGGCGACCACCCCATGCCAGGCAGGGCACAGGAGGCAGGAGCATCTGGCGTCCCACGTCCCTGTCCCCCAACTGCCCAGCGGCAGGGCCCCCGGGACCAGCTGACAGTTTCCCACACACAGCACCCCACGTGGCCGGGTGGAGCTGGGTCTGTGGATTGTCAGCTCCGTACAGGAGGAAGTGAGCAGGGCAGCCGGCCCTTGTGATGTCTTGCAGACCCCAGGAACCCAGAAAGACAGAGCCCACACCCCAGCCCAGGATGACCGGCGGTGTTCCAGGTGGACCCAGGGCTTCCTGAGTCCATCCAGGTCTGGGGCTGGACGGGAGGGCATGGCCGGGGCTGAAGGACAAAACAGAGCAGGCAGGGAGAGGCTGAGATGGAGCCTGGACCCTCATGGGGTGTGCTCTGGGGCCGGCACACTTTACCCACCCGAGCCTCAGTTTCCTGGACTGCAGCACCAGCCTGACGTTGACCTTGCTGTGGAGGTGGCCGTGGGCCTAAGCACGCGAGCCCAGGTGCGAAGGCCAGTGCTCAGACCATCGTCTTTGGGCTTCCTGCACAGACAGAGGGGGCAGGAGGAGGTCTGCCAGGGGTCTGCTGCAGCACCCACCCCTGCCCTGGATGCCGGGGAGGCTGCCCAGCCTGAGAAAGCCATGACCCAGATTCCTTGATGCTGCTGGGCTCAGAGTGGGAGAACGTTTGCTCACATGCCCGCTGCCCTGGATCCTCTGCCCCCTGGGTCCAGGCCTCTCATGGAGTCTCTGTCCTCTTTCTGGGCTCCCACCCACTCTGCAGGCCCCCAGCCCTGGGATCTTGCCTGGGCCCCCTCTGCGGCTGAGTCCTCCCCACCCTGTCCTGGAGTGAGTGGGGTGGGCCACGATCTGTCTCAGCAGGACCCCACCCAGACAGTGACCAAGAAGGGGCAAGGCCAAGGCAGCCTTGGGGTTCCGCAGGCAGCCAGGTGACCTGCTGAGGGAAACTGAGGCATGGCCCCTTAGAGCCAACACGGTGGGCAGGGAAGGCAAGATTGTGGCTCAAATGGCAAGCAGGTGTTCATGGGGCTGAACCACGACCCCCCCCGCCGAGGAAATGGCCTGGCTATTTGCTCCGTCTGGTCTGCTGGGCATGTGGGGGCTGCCCAGCCAGTACTGGGTGGATGGGTGGATGGATGGACAGACAGATGCACAGATGGTTGAATGGATGGGTGGGTGGATGGATGTTGGTTCACCTGGGAAACCTTAGCGGTAGTGCGTCTAGGTAAGGTCCAGGGAGACCATCTGGTTGGGTTAAAACCCCAAACCAAGGGCTCCCCCTGGAGACCCTCGTGTGTCTAGTGTCCCCCCAGTGGGCCAGCTGCCTCTAGGGCTGGGGGATCAGATGGGGAGGCACAGGGGGAGCTCAGGATCTGGGAGTGGTTGTATGGGGGGCCCTCTGCTCTTGCGGGTGGTGCTGGCCTCCATGGTTCTACCTGGCGGACGGACACAGGTCTGAGGGCTGAGGACACCAAGACTGCGTCCGGAGTGTGCTGTTGGGGCATTCTTGCTTTTTGTCAGGGCCTCCTCCTCTCGGGGGCGAAAGCACCAGCTTGGCTGCGTGGGAACGGAGTGGCCACCCGAGTCCCTGACCACCCAGCCCTGGACCGGCTCCTCCCCTGCGACCCCGGGTCTGATTGGCCAGTGGCATGGCAACATCCTGCTCGGAGCCATCAGCCCTCAGGGCATGGGGGGGTCCCCATGGGTCCTCGCCCTGGGGAGAGGGGCTCCTTCTGGAAGGGCCAGCACTGGGCTTCTAAAGCACAGGGAATGGGACAGGCCCCTCCTGCCTGGGCTCGGGGCTCAGGCAGGGGCTGCAGGGCCATCGGAGCAAAGCTCCTGTTTGGATCGATGATAACTGTGGCTCTGGCCCCAGCCCAGGGACTTGGCCCAGGATCCAAGGAGGTGCCTGGATCGATGCTGAGGTCCCCAGAGCTGGGGGAGGGGATGCAGGGGGGGCGGGGAGTGTTTCCAGGTGTGGCAGAGGGAGACTGTGGGGGTGGGGACGGCTGGCCGGCAGCCCCTCCCCTCACTCCCCCCCCCAGGGGGATGTTTCAGCTGCTGACCTGGCAGGGACAGAGGCGCTGGGGATGCAGGGCCCTTCCCGGGAGGAATTGATCCCCGTGCCCTCCTCAACTCCAGGCCTGTCCCGAGTCCCCTTTGTCCCCCAACCCCCACTGCCCGTCCTCCCCGAGGTCCTGCCCTGTACTGGGTTGGGGCCACAGGCTAACGGGGACTGGTGGTCAGCCCTGTGGATGCCTAGGACGTGATAGGGGTATTGGCGGGGCCTTGATCCCTGTGGTCCCTGTGGTCCCTGTGGTGAGAGGGGCAAGTCTCTTGGGGCAGTGGGCAAGTTGGGGGTCAAAGGTCATTGGGAGTGACCTGGTAAAGGAGCCACCCCCCAACACAGAGCTCAAGGGGAGAGGGTGGGGGGCACTGGAGCTGCTGGGGAGCCCGAGAAGGAGCCCCAGCCAGGAACCCTTCCTGCCCACACAGCCACACCCTCCCGTGCCCACCCCCCACCCCCGCCTGAAAGACCTCAGGTCACCTGCCTGCCCCCTGCCGTCTGGGTCTGTCCCCCGCCCCCCTCGACCCAGTATCCCGGTGCTGGGTGCCAATTTCCTTCTGCAACCCCCAGGACAGCCTCAGCCCTGCACGGCACGGTCTCCGGGACCCCGGCCTGTCCCCCTGCTCACACCGCAGGGAGTCCCAGATCCCAAGCAGA
Source organism: Ailuropoda melanoleuca (assembly GCF_002007445.2). Taxonomy (NCBI): domain Eukaryota; kingdom Metazoa; phylum Chordata; class Mammalia; order Carnivora; family Ursidae; genus Ailuropoda; species Ailuropoda melanoleuca. The sequence continues at coordinate 37,838,510 of NC_048227.1, forward strand.
GCCACAGGCCAGGGCAGGACAGGGACTGTGCCAGAGGTGCTGACTGGGTGCTGTGCTCACCTTGCTCATGAGCTTGCCAGCTCCAGAAATGCAGATGGCCCGGGGCTGGCCCTGGCACGAGGGGGCCCGTGGGGACAGCAGGCCCAGACACGGTCCCCCTGCGGTCCTCGCTGAGCGGGAAGGAGGAAGGGGACACCATCCCTGCTCACAGGGTTTACTCCCAATTTCCCAGATGCGGCCTCTCTGTGGACAGGATGGGGAACCCCTAGGCCAGTGGCTGTGGCTGGTGAAACTCTGCTCCTCTGCCCACCGATTGTGGGCCAGCGCCGTTCCTGGGGCTCCCGTGGCTTCCGTAACAACTTATGTGCTGGGGCTCCGAGCAAGCGAAATTCACTCACAGGTTTGGAGTCAGAAGTCAGAGATCCAGGTAAGGCACAGCCACATCCCTCCAGAGGCTCCAGGGAGGGTCCTTCCTGCCTCTTTGGGCTGCTGGGGGATCCAGGCGAACGTGGGCGTGGAGCTAGGTCCCTCCAATCCCCTCAGCATCACAGGCTCCTGTCTGCCTTCTCCCTTCTTCTAAGGACACCTGTTGTGGATTTAGACCCAACTCTCATCCAGGATGATCTCATTTTAAGATTCTTTATTCAATGCCATCTGCAAAGACCCTTCAAACAAGATCCCCCTTGTAGTTCCTGAGACCAGGATGTGGACGTGCCTTCTTGGGGCCACCACTGGACCCACCACAGTGCCGTCCCTCAGCCGGCTCAGAAATAAACTGCAGGACTTGGGGTCAGGAGCAGGAGCAAGAAAGGGCCCCGGCCCAGCCCCTCTTTGGCCAGCCTGCTGCTTCTGGTCAGTGTCCCACCAGGCCACTTGGGGGTCTGTCCCCAGAATGGCCAGGGATGTGGGCATGGACACAGGGAGGCCTAGAGGGGTGGGGGCCAGAGCCGGCAAGAGGCAGAGCTCAAGACTCGGCCCAGGACCCCAGGAGCAGTCAGCCAGCAGGAAAGGAGGACCCCTCCCAGCTCCTTTTCAGGGGGACCCCATGGCAATGCCAGGAACCGCCCCCGCCGCGGCTATCTCTCTCAGGTGGGCGACCCAGGGATTCCCCATTCTGGGGACCCACACGGCCCACACCAACCCACTCAGCTTCAACCCCTCGAGGCACAGGGTGCTTCTGCCTTGGTATTTTCCCCAAGCACAGGCTAGACCCTGGGGAGGAGCAGAGGGGTACCTGAGGCACGGGGAGGCTGAGGCTCGTGCCAGCCTGGTTTTCCAGAAGCAGACTCTGACAGTGAAGTCTTCCCAGAAAAATCGGTGGGGGCTGGGGGCGGGGGGGGGATTGGTGAAGACAGGAGGTGAAGCACGCAGGACAGGTGCAAAGGCCACGGAAGGGACCCAGGAGTACTACTGCGGCCCGGTCAGGGGACAAGCCGCCAGGTGCTGGTCAAGGCAACCCCCCCTCCGTGTATAGGCAGCCCCCTCAATGTTCAGAGGGCAGCCATGAGAGTCAGGGTGGGCGCACAAAGGCAGCAAGGACCCTCTGGCTCAGGCCTCACTTACCTCCTCCCCCGAATGGGTTCTGGGCTTCTGCTTGTCACGGCACACGTGGCCTGATCCCAAAATAAAATATTTGGTTTCCAGGGCTGATGGCCTTGAAATGAAAATATTGCTTTTCTGTTTCCAACAAACAGTCACATTTGGGCCTCCTGGAGCCCTGTGCTGGCTCCCAGCCGAGACGCCCAGTGTCCCCTGCCCCTGACGGAAGCCAGGCGGGGACGGCTTTTTCTGCCCCTGTGTCAATCCAGGAAGTGGGTGTGGGACCCCCAGCTGTTTTACTGGTTAGGAAAAGGAGGCTGGTTCTGGGTGGCCCCCTGAAGTCCATCTCAGGACCCCTAGGCTCTCAGGAGCCCCCTCCCCCAGCCTGGCCCACAGGACATACTGGCCCATCTCTGCAAGACTGTTGGCCAGATGGTCCCACCCCCAGAGGCCCCTCCCCCCCTCCGCACTGGGGTGTTGGATAGAGTGCCTGTTCACACGTGGGCAGGCTGTAGGGACCTCAGGCCAAAGGGACGGAAAGGCTGCTGGGGTGGGGGTGCTGTGACACCACGTGACTGGGCAGGTAGCAGCCCGGAGTGAGCCCCCACCCCGGCCCCCTCCTCCAGGGACCCAGAGGCCGGCCCGTTGCCCAAACCTAGCCAGAAGTCCTTGGAGGGCAGAGGTTGGCCTAGGGCAGCCGGGTGGGGAGGGGACTTGGGGGACCCGGAGGGGCACACAAGCCCTCTGGAGCCTGCCAAGTGGCCTCCGGGTCCTCCCCATTGTCACATGGCCCATTCTCTGAAGTCCATGCTGTGGCGGTGTGTGCTCCGTTGTCTGCCCCCGCCCTGGGAGTAGAGGGAGGGCAGGCGTGTGGGCTCTGTTGGTGAGGACTGAAGCATGACAACACAGGGCCCCACAGCCCCTGCCAGAGCTGAGGTGCTGCCTGGACGCCCCTCGACCACCGTGTGCCGGGCACGGGCACGGGCACCAGGAACCATCAGCCTCCTGCCCCGAGGCCTGAGGACACTGGGGGCACATGCTCCCGACACTGTGGGGTCAGGGGGGTCTCGGGGCAGAGGAGCAGCCAGCACCCTCCCCCCCGGTTCTACAGAACAGCCCGTGTGATCCCTGGAGGAGAGGGCGGCTGGGTCCCTCTTTGCTCAGGGGAACAACGCAGGGCGGCACTCTGGGCCAGGATGCTGGGGAAGCCCCTCCATCCACTTGGGACACCGACAGGAAAGCTGACCTCTGTGGCCAGCCTGCTTCCAGACAGGACCTGAGTAAATAGCCCCAGCCCCAGTCAGAAACCGGGGCTGCAGGGAAGGAGGGCCCAGGCCCCGGGCTGGAGGGGGCCGGAGGGGGCTAGGTGCCCTGGGCTAGAGGATGAGTGCAGAGGTGAAACGGGGCAATGGAAGCCCCCAGGGCTGGGGTGGGGAGGGGCTCCTCTGTCTTGGGGCCCAGTGCCGGCTTGGGTGTGAGGTCACCCCCGGGTTTGACGGTGGAGGGGGCCTGGCCCCCGGCTCTGACGAGATCTCTAACTGGGAGCATCACACCGGAGCATGTGAGCCTCAGATCACACTTCCTGCGTCGGGGGGCACACCACCGCGGGCCTAGAATCAGGTTTCCACCTCTCAGAAGAGCTGTTGCGCCTCTGCTTGGGCCAGGCCACTCGTGACCTTGACGCGGCCGGCCGCTCCGCCGCGGTTTCCTGGTCTGAGGACGGCCAGAGGCCTGAGCACCAGGAATCACTCCAGGCTCAGCTGGGCTGGGGTGCCCGTGGTGGGTGGGCCCCAGTGTCCTCTTCCTCTCTCTAGGGTCGGGCATCGGGGGTTGAAGGTGCGGGTCGATGAGCTTAGGCCCCCCAGCGGCCCAGGCGCCCTTCCTACCTGCAGCCCGGCCCAGGGGTGCTCGGGGGCACGGCTGCGACGCTGGGGTGCCTCCGCTCCCCGTTCCCCCTCAGATGGGCTGAGCGGGAGGTGCCGCATGGAGCAGGCGGCCTGCGTGGGCGTGGGGGCTCGGGCACAGCCAGCCGGGTTGCCAGGCAACCGCCGGTGCCTCCGCGCAGCGTCTGGGCTCCTCGGGGCAGGAGCTCTGGGTTCCCACACTCACACTTTGCTTGCGAAGGCGCTGTCAGTGGATGGAGTGGGGCCAGTGTCCTTCGGGGCTTCGGGGCAGAGTCCCTGGGCGGGGGGGGGGGGGGAGAGGGCGCGTCCCGGGCCCCCAGCTGTGCTCTCTCTGGGGTGACAGAGAGCCAGGCGCAGGCCCTCCCCAGCACCTGGCCAGGTGAACCAGACGGCCCAGCCCCACTCGCTCGGGACCCTGAGGGGCAGCCGGGCCCTCCATCCTCCCGAACCCGGCCTCCCACCAATCCGGGGTTCCCTGCTGACCTGCCCGGGAGTGAGGGGGCTGGGAGGAGGGTGAAGGCTGCTCATGCGGGAAGGGGCTTACCGGTTGTGACCTTACCCTTCCAGGGACCACTGAGAGGGACCACCCCATGACTGCCTCGGTCTCCCCACCCGTCACGTGGGCCCAGGCCCTCCAAGCAGGTTGGCCGTGCCTGATCTGTCCCCACTGGGAATCTCCCCCAGGCCCTGGGCTAGCTGTGCCTGGCACCCACCAGGACCCCCCCTTCCCCTCCACTTGCACGTCCTCGAGTAGACCAGGGTGTCTGTGGTCTGAGGGTGCCCCTCAGGCAGGGGCTGGGCACCCAGGCACCCCCACTGAGCAGCAAGGCCGGCAGAGTGGATGGGGTCCAGGCACAGTGCCCAGTCCCACTGGGGGCCGGGTCCAGCCGCACAGACCTTGGTCCCCACCCATCCTGAGGGCTCCGAGGAGCTGTCTCCCTGGGGAAGGAGCCTCAGTGGGGCAGCGGCATGAGTCTGCTACGTGGGGGATCTCCACGGCCCCCATGCCAGGCCTGGTCTGCAGGTGGGGTCTCCGCGTCTCAGGACCCTCGGGTCCTGGCGCTGCGGGATGCCCCCCAGGAGGGCTCGGGGCCTCAGCTCCTCCAGGGGCCTTGGAAGCGCAGCCCCTCCCCCCACTCGCTCAGGGCGGCTGGGAATCGGGGCACCCAGACATCCAGGCCTTGGTCCCTCCGGAGGCTGGCAGGCTCAGCTGAGGCCCCCTGTTGAGCCCGGGAGTTCCCAGCATCCCCCACCTGTGAAGTCACAGCCCCACACGAGCAGACCCACTGGGCACTCAGCGGCAGTGGGAGGGGGAGCACGGAGCTGCACACGTGAGTCACATAGATTAGGGATTTTCCCTTTATTGAGCATGAAACGCTTGCCTAAGATTTCAAATAGGACACGCTCGCTCTGTCTGGTCCCGGGTGCCGGCGGCTGATGATACCCTTCAGAACTGGGGGTGTCCGTGCGGAGGAGACCCCCCGCCAGCCCCTGCCCCACCCAGGGTCAGGAGGCCCCGCACGCCTGGCCTGCTGCTGCTGCCGGCCTCCCCAGCCCCTGCTGGCCTGTGTCTAGGCTGGGGGCCGGCTTTGCTGGTCATATGCTGATGGGGAGCCCTCCCCCCTGGCCTCTGACTGAGGGGCTCGCAGCCCCTGCACCAGCCTTCTGTGTAAACCTCGGGGTCTCTGCCTTTATTCCCTCAGGACATTTAGCGGGCACGTCCCCGAACTTTCTACGGCCCCAGGGTGCAGTCTAGGCGCCAGAAACGGAGCCCTGGCCTTGTCAGGGCCTAGAAAGTGCTGGTCAGGGGGCTGGTCAGGGGGCCCAGGAGCTGAGACCCAGGGAGCCCAGGCTCCTTGATCCTCGGCCCCCTTGGCCAGCAGCAGCCTGGTCTGGCACCCAAGGGTGAGCACGGGACTCTGCAAACCCTTTCCCCTGGTCCTGGGGCCTCTGCTTGCACGGGCCTCTCTGCGAAGCCCCCCGGAGAAGCCCTGCAGAACCTCGTACGTGCCCCTCCGGCTGCAGGTGGCGGCGGGAACGTGGCCTTTGCCGTCTAGGGCAGAGGATTTAGGACTTGCCCTTTGGGCTGGTGGCTGGCCCTACTTACCCTGGAAACTGTGGGCAAGCGCTGCTCTGGGGACAAGCCTGTGCTTCTAGACCTGAATGGAGAAACAGAGGAAGGTCTCACTCGGCAGTCCCAATGTCGGGTCGACACCCCCCCACCCCGAGGAAGCCCCGGGCGTGAGAGACGCTTCACTTGATTGGTTGCTGCCCGGCATGCCACCACCCTCTGTGGCTGTCACGGTTGACCCAGCAGTGAGGAAGCCCCATCCCTCCTCTCCTTGGCTCCCACGCAGACCCCGGGCTCCCCGCTTGCCACAGACACCTCGTGGGGGCCCAGAGGCCTTCGATGCCGCCAGGAGACTCAGAGTGGGTGCACAGACCACCGGGTGGGGGCTGCAGGCCCACGGTATCTAGCTCCCCAGTCCTCGTGGGGGCCCTGACGTGCAGCCAAGCTCCCCCTCCTCCTGACCCCAGCTCTGTCCTTCCAGAGATGATTTCCCAGGGCACCGAGTCTCCAGACCTTCCAGAGTGTTGGGGCTGAGCTGGGGGGGGCTCAGATGGCAGAGACCGAGGTGGAGGCTGGCCTGGCAGCGGCCCTGCTAAACCCTGCCTCTCCCTATTGATCTGGGGACAATTACCCGATGGCAAACCCCATTAGGTTCCTCGCGCACCATTAAAGAGTTTAAAAATAACGATTTATCATGGACGTCACTGGCGGGCCGAAGTTCAGGGCAGGATGCTGTGAGCCTGCTTGTATAAAGGCTTCTGCCACCTTTGATGTGGGGCAGGGATGTTGTAAATCAGGTCCCCCCCCGAGTGGGGGTACTTTGTCTCTCCAGGCAGCTGGGTCCATCCTCACCCCACTTCATGGGCATCCAGCTTGCCCAGAAAGCAGGGTTTGCCCAGGGCTAAGCCCCTGCCTCTCGCGTGGAGACGAGGGCTCCTGCTTGGCCTCCACCCCCTCACCCCCAGTCCCCAGGCCCGGTGAGCAATTCTCCACCACGATCCGATCCGGAGACCCGTCGCCATAGAAACAGACCGCATTCCCAGAGTAAACCAGGGCCATCTGTGTCCCTCTCTGGCCAGGGCTGGGAGGGGGTAGGGACAGGCGGCCTCCCCCAGCCCCGATCTGTTAACAGGTCCCTGCTTGCACCCCCACCTGTGCCGGCTTCCCAACAAGCAGGAATCAAATCCCACGGGCCCCCTGCTCCACCCGGTCCCCGTAACACACCGCGTGGGCCCCCGGCTGGCGGGCAGACACGCCGGGCCGGAGGCCAGCCCAGTTTCAGGACCAGTATTAGCCACAAGCTGAAGGATGCCGGGAGCCCCCAGACACTGACTGAGGCAGGAAGGATCCTTGCCGGGAGCCTCCAGGGACCACGGCCCGTGACACCTTGATTTAGAACTTGCGGCCTCCAGACTGGAAAAAAATAAATTTCTGTGTTAAGCCATCCCGTTTCTGCTCCTTTGTTATGACAGCCCTTGCACGCTAGTGTGTTTCCTTAAATAACGGTTATCGTGGTAATCTTGAACATGGACAGCTAATACTGTGTGTAGAATGTGAATAAATGCGTCTTTAAGTCTTTCGCTGCTTTTATTAATTTGTAATATACAAAGGAAACTCTGTATACTTGGGACGGCCCCACCCTCCCTCTGCACTTTTTCCAACTAGACAGGCCCTCCTAGCTGTCCCCCAGGCCCCTCCCCGGACCTGGCCTGGGTCTCACTCTGTGACCGTGAGCTGGCCGGTCAGCCCCGACGTACCACACACCTGCGAGCCTCGCCCGGCCGCTCTCAGCCAGCTAGCGGTGGCCCCTCCGGGGCTCTGGCAATGGTCACAGTGTGGAGGAGGGACACTGGCTCAGTGCAGCAGAGACCGTAGCCCCTGGCCCCATGAGTCTCGAAGGTCTCTCTGCCTGTGAGGCCCTTGTGCTCATGGGGCCACTTGCTGTGGGGGACAGAGGTGTGGGTGGCCCTGAGGCCCAGCTAGAGGGCACAGGAGGACCTGAGGACAGCCCAGAGAGCTTCCTGGAGGAGGAGACCCCAGGGCCAAGTCCTGAGGATGGAGAGAGGTGGGAGGAAGAGGACGGTCTGGGAGGGAGAGCATCCTGGACGGAGGGGGTTGGAGGCAGTGACGTGGGCCCTCTGGCCCCATGAGGCCAGCCTGACGGGAGGAGGAGGCCAGGGAGCTGTGGCACGGGGAAGCGGGGGCGGGGGGGAGCTCACCAGGAAGGAGCTTCTAGTCAATATGGAGCCAATGATGTCTGTGAGGACGAGGTGCCTTCTCCCTTACAGAGGCAGGGTCCCCAGAGGGCCTCTCTCGCCTCCAGAAAAGCAGGATGGCAATAATGAGAAGTGCATTAGCTCAGCCGGAGGGCTAGCCCCCCCCTCCCCCTCCGGCTGGCCAGCCCTGACCAGGTTCGTGCAGGCAGCATGGTGGCCGGGAGATGGCTCACTGTCGGCTGTTTAGAGCTGCCCAGGGGCAGTGAGGGAGGGGTACCCCTCATGGGAGGCCGGGAGGGGTGAAGCTGCCCCCCCCACGTGCCCCCCCCACCAGGCCCTGTCTTCCTCCTGGCGAGGCCATTTCTGCAATTACGAAGACCTCAATCCTTAGGAACCGGCCAGCCCCTCAGGGGTCCCAGAGGGTGCATGTTAGTTAGCTGGGTCCTGGTCAAACCAAGGGGCACCGGTGGGCAGAGAGCAGGTCGGCAGGGCAGGCCCAGGCTGGGGTGAAGGGGCAGGCCTGGCTGGCGGAGGGCCCACAGCGGCCCACTCGCAGTGACCCTGCCCTGTCCTCCTAGCACTTGGCCGGAGGCTGCTTCTCCTGTTGGAGACACCGTGACTGTGGGCGGCCTGGGTTCCACCTGCTGAGTGGCTCCATGCCGCGTGCACCACTCCCACGAGGACTGTCTGGGCTCAGTGCCCCTGTCCAGCCGACGTGCTCTGGATCTATTTCCAGGGCCTCTTCGGGCTAAGTGCTGGGCGGAGCCCAGCCCTCCTGCCATGGTCCTGAGAGGGGCTGGAGCTCAGGGCTGTGTGCATCCACTCTGGGGCCATGGGCACGTGGCCTGGACTCCTGGTGCCGCCACAGGCCTGCCGGCCCCTCAGATGCCCTTGGATGCCCTTGGGCTGACAGCTCTAGGGAACACTGTCTCCTCTTTCCTGCTGGTCGAGCGTTATCTTAGAGAGAAGGTCTGTGAACAGAACACCTCTGTGTCAGGGGCTCCAGCAGGAAAGAGCAGATGCGCCCCTCCTGGGGCAGGCTCGGCCCACCTCAGCCCTGCTAGCACTGGCTGGACGATGCCTCCTTGTGGGGCCGTCCCGGGCCCTGGAGACGGCTGGGCAGCATCCCGCACGTCTAACCCCCCGGATGCCAGAGCTCCCTGCCCCCACCGCTGGCACAACCAAAATGCTCCCAGATGTGGCTAAACGTCCCCTGGGGGCAAAATCGCCTCCCCCCGCAGAGCCCTGTTGCAGAAGGTCAGGCTCCCAACCCCGCCCCTGCCAGGAGGAGGGCCCCACCGTGGGGGTTCCCACAGCCTCTGGCCCTCGCAGGCTGTGGGAGGGCCATGGGACTTCTCCATCGAGCTCTGTAATGGGCCACTGGAACCTGGAACTGAGAGGTCAGTGGGGGGGTGGGGGACAGGAACCGGCCAGACTTCCCAGAGCCCTGCAGCCCGGCAGGCCAAGGGCCTGCCCCCCCGTTGTGGACACCCCACCTGGGGAAAGGCACCACGGCTCCTGGTTTGCAGACAAGGCACAGAGAGGGTAGGGGTTTGCCAGAAATCACACAGCTCATGGGCAGGATGCGGGGCCCACGGGGCGGCCTGACTTCAGGGCAGATCCATGCCCTTGACCAGCTCTGCAGGGACAGGCCGAGAGGGAAGGGCGGCCGGAGCAGGGAGCGGGAGGAGAGAACACATTCTCCGCCGTCCTCTGTGTCTGCCCTCCAAGTGAACTGCCCGGCTCTTATCTGGTGCCCACACACCCCTAATCGGCTCGATTACCCACAAAAGCATTTGCAGATGATGTTTCTGGAGCCTCTTAGCATCAGAAGCGGCTCAGAGCAGGGCTGCTTCTTCCTGACACCCCCACAGGGTGGCCCAAGGTCACCTGGGGCTGCTGGAGAGCTGGGGGTGGGGTGCAGAGCTCTCCTGTCGGCCCCCCACACGGAAATCTGAGAGCACACGGTCAGGGTCAACCAGGGAAGGTCCCAAAGCCCAGGGGCCCAGGATGCACCTGGGGACACTGTGAGTTTTGCCTTTTTGGCGGCCCTCTCCTGTCCCTTGGGCTGGGTTCCTGGGCTCAGGGTGCATTCAGGTTGCCTGCCTGGGGTCTGAGGGCCGGGAGACGCCCTGACCTGGCCAGGCTTCGGGTCCCTCTGCTGGGAACTGGCTGGCTGCTTGGCAGCTACGTGAAATCCTCGCGTGCCCGTGACAGGGTCGTGTGTGCACGGGGACCCAGGTCACACGGCTCAGACGGCATATGGGACGAGGGGAACTCAGGCACGGGGTCCAGCCCACCCATCATCCTTGCTCAGGCCGCTGGAGACGGGCAGCGGGGCCAGGTGGGGGGCTGGGCACCCCCTCCTCTGCCCACCCACAGCCCTGGCCCGGCGGCCTCACCACGTCAGCCTGTTCCTGGCCCTGCTTGGGCAGACGCAAAATCTCTCCTAAATCCTGCATTTAATTTTATTCTCTGGGAAATTGTAGGAGGTTTTGGAGATAAAGCTGAGCTGATAAATCAGGGATTTGGCTGTTCTTCCAGAAACTCTTGGATGAGGGGCAGGCAGTGGGCCCGGGGTGCCCAGGTCAGCCGGGCCCCTCGTAGGTACTCCCGCGGGGCATCACGGGAGGCCCCCACGAGCAAGCTAGGTCAGCATGCTCCCCGGGGGCACAGGTGTGAAGGACACCAGGGTGACGATGGCACACACGGGGGCCAGACACAGGGACAGCCCCCGTGTTGTTATAAGGTGTGTCCAAGCATTGCCAGAGGTTGGGGCTGAACCACACGGTGGAGTCGGCTGATGCTCTCAGCCGCCCCTGAGCCCTCCGCTCAAGGTCGTGCCTCTGTAGACCCTTTCCCGAGAGTATGGTGTCAGCCCCTGCCCTTGCTGAGGGCTCTGCCTCGGGCAGGCCCCACTTAGCCAACACCCACCCTCTGGAACATTCTCCTTCAGTCTCCCAAGCATGTTCCGGCCAGGGAGGAGTGGAGCAGGGTATCACCTCCCTCATCTGAGACACTATACCTCTTCTAATGTGACTCAGAGGGCCTTTGGTTTGTTAGCCTTGAAATCCATTGGCTGACGTCCGCCAGGGGGTCTCAAAACCCCCCAGGTATGGGAAGTTTTCATCTGGCTTTCTCATTACTGTTGGGTTTGCCCTCAACATCGCTTTCATTTCCTTAGCTGGTCTGAGGTCCTTTTATTCACAGCAAATGCTTGTAAATGCCGGGATGTGCCTGTGTGGTCTGGACCACAGAAGGCAGACAGAGGAGGAGCTATGATGGTATGAGACGCAATCAGGGCGGACTTCCCGGAGGAGGGGTAAACTTGCAAGAAGTGGAGCCGAGGTCATTCCAGGATGGGGCAAGAAGGGCATGACTGTAGGGAGGGTGGGTGTGAGAAGCCGGGATGACCTGGGTCCTGCCTGGGCCTGAGTCAGTCGGGATGGGCCAGGTTTCCTCGTGGTAACAGAGGTCCGGTCACCTTGATGGCTTCCCACAGCAAAGATTTATTTCTTGTCTTGCCCCAGGTCCCCTGTGGACTGTCCTGGCCCCCGTGACATCCTCATTCAGGGAGGCAGGCCCGTGTTTTCAACGTCCTGGGCTTCAGGAGTCTCCGAGCAGTGTCTGGGTGATGGAAATACTAACGTACCCAAAGAATTGAAAATGATTGTTCAAACAAAAATGTGCGCACCTAAGGTCACAGGAGCTCTATCCATGACCGCCAAACAGTTGTCCTTGGAGGCCGCGCAGATAAGCCGACCGCAGTGCACTCACGCAGGGAAATACACTACACGCCGGGAGAAGGAGCGCAGCCCGACACCCGCTGCGCCGTGGACGCATTGGAAGACGGCAGGCTCGGCGGCAGGGGCCAAATCTCGTGGGGTCACATCTCTATGACCCGGGCAGAACAGTCCTGTCCAGAGAGGGGTGGGGTGTGACTCATGATAGGGACCGTTTCCGTTTGGGGGGCTGAGAAAGTTCTGGAACCAGAGAGAGGCGGAACGGTCTGTGTGCCGCAGCTGCGTCCGCATGCACTGTCCTGCCACGCGCACCTGGGGCCTCTCCCCAGCTGTCCGTGCCACGCGGTCATCTGCCACCACAACTGCGGTCCACACCCCACAGCTTCCCTGCGTCTTTTAAAAACCCCTTTACGTGGATGTATCCGGTTCTGCAGGATGAAGGGCCCCGAAGGGGTGGCGAAGGGCAAGGGGGCACGGTGTCCGGCTCCCACCGCCCCGCGGTCCCTCTCTGGGTGGGAGCCCAAGACAGACTACAGACTGTGCCCGGGAAGGACCTCTTGGAAACTGAGGCCGACCGAGAGCCTTCCAGCAGGAACGAGGTCAGGGGTCAGCCCACACCGGGTGCTGCACACACGCCTGTCACTCCATCCTCAAACACCCACGGGGGAGGGACTGCCCTTATCCCCAGCTCTCAGATGAGGAAACTGAGGCACAGGTCATGCAGCCTCCGGTGCTGCGGTCTAGGTCTGCCTCTCCCACCACAGACCGCCACAGCCTCCTCACACGGCAGAGCCAGGCCACGGTGCTGGGGACATCCTGGGTGACGGGGCCATGGTGTCTCAAGGCTGCCAGGGGCTGGGCCGAGCCCTGCGGGGGGACACAGCTGCCCAGAGAGTGAGCCACACACAGTGCCAGCTTCAGGCTGGGAGCCGGGTCCGTGAACGCTGTCCTCTGGGCACAGGGTGGATGGGGAAGCATCCATGGTTCTGAGTCCCCACCTTCTGCCCGGGGCTGAACTGGGGTGAGCCCCCAGCCTCTGTTGGCCTCCCTCCTGCCAAGTGTAGGGACACGGCGCGGAGCCTGGACTGGCGGGCAGCCGGGCCACGGGCTGCAGCCGCGCTCCCCTCCGGCATGTCTGCCCCCACCCACGCCTCCTTGTCCCCTCCTCTGTCACCAACAGCCTGACACCTCCCCGGCAAGGGGACCTCCACAGCTGCCCAGGGCCTCCCCCTCTGAGCCTCCCTTCCCGGAGCCCACGTCTCAGGCCCCGTCCACACTTCTTGCTGCTGGACCAGGAGGAGGGAGTGTGCTCTTCCACCCTTCTCCCCGGGGGTCAGGCCTCCCTCCTCCCCGGTGGCCTCTGCTGGGACTGGGCTGGCCAGACTCAGGGCTGAGATGCTTTAGCTCCTGCAGGGATTAAAATGATCGGAGGCCCCCGGGAGACGGGCGGGGAAGCGCGAGGAGGCTAAGGCCTCACTTAGGCCGACTGCCAGTGTCGGGGTTCGAAGCAGTGGCTGAGTGATAAGCAGGCTTATTGGATTTGTCTCCAAATTGCATTTGGAATGAGAAAATTGAGTCTCACGACACGCCAAGGTACTCGCCTGCTGCCCTCTCCCCTGCTGTGTTCAGACAGTGGCTTGGGACCTGCCATGGGGTCAGGGAGGCCCTGAGGCCCCCAACAGTCCCTGCAGACTCTGCTTGCACGCCCCCGGGGACAGGGAGTTCCCTTCCTCCCAGGACCGCTCTGGAGGACACCTCCTCATGTGTCCCTGCCTCCGGGCATGCCCTATGCCACTCATGAGTCCTTACCAGGCCTGTGAGTGGCCTGGCCTGGGCCCGTAGTCCAGGCCCTGGTCCCTACAGTCAGCCTACTGAGGCTGCTGGGGCCCACTGGGACGGATCAGTGGCCGGAGTGGAGGGGCAGGGGCAGGGGGATGGGTTGGGGGGTGTGCATGTCCTGCAGGTGGACTGTCGGGGGGCTCCCATGGGGCTAGTGGGGGTTGGGGGGTAAGGCCATCCCCCCCGGGGGGGCAGTCCGCCCAGGGAGGAGAGACACCTGCCCAACGGTGGCCGCTGTCCCGCCCCCTCCCTGCAACATTTTGCGGCCAATGGTGCCCTCTGCTGGTCATGTTGGACATTGCCCCGGTGCTTGGCTGGCTGACCAGGACCGGGCGGGAAGAGCTGTGCCGGGGGACCTGCCGCCTCTGCCGTGAGCCTGGACCTGCGTGGCCTTAGGGACACTGTCAGGATCTGCTTCTACCTGTGTGGGGAAGGCCTGAGTGCCTGGCTCCAAGGTATCCCCTGGAGGCTGAATTCAACTCCCCATCGGAAAAGTCCACCCCCCTGCGTGTCCAGGAGACCTTCCTACTGGGACAAGTAAATTGAGCAGGGACAACGGGGCCTGGCTTCAGGCCGCAGTCCCAGGGCAATTCTGGGCAGACGCCACGCATGGGCCAGGACGGGTGGTGGCGTTGGGGCCGCCTGGCCCTTTAAGAGAGCCACTTGGGGAGGGCACTTGTTGCCCAGCAACAGGAGGGCTTGTGTGTACCTGTCGCTGGGAGACCAGAAGTGCCCTACTGGGCACAGAGTGGCCCAGAGCTGCCCTGCTGACCGTCCCTCCCTAGCAGGGGAGCGGGCGTGGCCGGCACCATGGCACAGACGGACGTGCTCCTGACCAAGCAGCCGGCCCCACAGACGGTGCCGTCCTGCGAGCTGCCCCGGAAGGTGTATGATGTGGCCCGGAACACGGGCGCCTACACGTCCTCGGGCCTGGCCACCGCAGGCTTCCGCTCAGCCAAGTACCTGGTGGACGAGTGGTTCCAAAACTGCTATGCCCGCTACCACCGAGCCTTCGCCGACCGCGACCAGTCGGAGCGGCAGCGCCACGAGAGCCAGCTGCTGGTGGCCGAGACGGAGGCCCTGGCGCGGTGCACGCAGGAGGACTCCACCAGGAGGGTGGGCGCGCGGCTGCAGGACACGCACGGCTGGAAGTCGGAGCTGCAGCACGAGGTGAGCGAGCTGGGCGCTGAGACCGACCTGCTGCTGGCCCAGAAGCAGCGGCTGGAGCACGCCCTGGACGCCACTGCCGTGCCCTTCTCCATCGCCACCGACAACCTGCAGTGCCGCGAGCGCCGCCAGCACCCCGACCTTGTCCGCGACCACGTGGAGATGGAGCTGCTGAAGGTGTGCAGCCCCTTCCGCTCCCAGAGAACCGCGGGCCCAGCTGACCTCACCCTTCTCCAGGGAGCGTGGCCTGCACAGGGCCGAGGGTGGCGGGTTTGCACGTGGGTCCCCATGACACAGGCGGACGCCGGGTGGGCGCACGTGGTCTCAGGGAGGCCGTGCCCCTCTGCACACACAGGAAAACGCAGAGCATGTAACCCTTCACACATGCAGACGTGTGGAGCACATGCCTAGGTCCACACCCAAGCACAGAGATGCTGGCTCTGTATGTAGGTTGGGGACCAACAAGGTGCTGGGCGGTGGGGTCAGGGCTCAGGCCATCCAGGATGGAGGTGCCATCCCTGACCCCAGAAGGGTGCCTAGTCTGACCTTCCCAGAGCCTGGTCCTCATAGTGGACACTGCATGAGGCTCAGCTCCTTGCGAGGTGGGCCCCAGCTTGGACCTGCTGAGTTAGGGGCAACATGGTCTGGGGGCAGGTCCCGGTGTAGGGGTTTGAGCAGGTATGAGGGCTGGAGCTGGACCTCACATCGTCTCACCCTAATCCCAAGTCTACGGTGCCCCCCTCCCCCATTATGGCTCATCCTGGGGGTGAGGGTGACAGAATTCACACCTGGACATGTGTTGGGGACATCTGCCTGAGGATGGGACACTCAGAGGCCACTGAGGCAGGGAGGGGTCTGGCCAGGTCCATCCACAAGCCCTGATGCCTGTCCACACACACCCCAAGGATGGGGAGGGGCCTGAGCTGAGCCCTGTGAGAGGCTGCTTGAGGTCTGGGATGCAGGCAGGGCCGGGGTCCTGGGTCCCTTGGGTTCTGGCACCTGCTGGGTAGCCCCTCAGGTCACCCGGGCTCATGCAAATTAAGCCTGACCCTGAGTTCTTGAAGGCCTAGCACACCATAACTCCCCTCCCCTGATGCCTGTGCTGGAAATCCAGGCCCAGCCCAGCATTCAGGTGTGGATGCCGGGGGGGGGGGGAATGGAGGCCACCTTCAAAGCACAAGGAGTCTTCCCCTCCCCAAGCTCAGTGGGACCTGTCCTTGGGGCAGCCCCACAAGGATCAGGGAGTTGCACAGGTCTGTCCTCTGCTCCAGGCAGCTCTCAGAGCCTGGGGGCTTCATCTGTGAACTGCAGGCTCTGGGCATTCCTGGGAGATGCAGGGCACCCCCTGCACGCTCCAAACTCAGTCCAGAACTTTGAGCCCCTCCCTTCTCCCAGCCCCAACACCCTCCTTGGTCCCCCCTCCTTGGTCCTACCCCACACTCAGCTGTTCGACAACCTCTCAGGGGTCTGGCTGCAACCCCCCTGCCCTGAGCCAAGAAACTCCGCTCCCCTCCCAATGTGAAAACACCAACAATGATCCAGGGACAGGGAGACAGACCCATGGGACAGACCCTGACATACGTGGGTTTAGAGCCAGACAGAGGTGAAAATCCAAATGGGGGCAGGAGGGCTGTTTGTGCACAGAAAACAGAGCTACGGTAGTCGCAGAAAGACACACAGGGTCCCCCTTGAAAGCTCAGTGGAGGAGAGAGGGCCTCTCTGAGCCCAGGGCCCTAAAGGGCAGGCTGGGAGGGCACCTGGTTCCCAGGGGTCAGGGGCCCAGGAGGTTGTTGGCCACCAGTGCCCCGGGCAGGCTGCAGGGATGGCCCCTAGAGCCCAGGGGCTGCCGGGAGGGTGCCAGGCAAGTGGGGGCTGCCTCTGATGAGAGTCCCAGCAGCCGGTAGAAACCCCCAGGAAGAAAACCCGCACTCCGCTACACCAGACAGAATGTTCAAGAGCCCAGAACAAACCCAATGAGAAAGAGCTGGGCTCATCCCTTGTTTTCCAGGGAAGAGACTGGGCGTCAACAAGCTGGCTGTCTGGCCTGCGGTTACCCAGCCAGGGGTCAGGTGTTGGCCTGAGCATTTAAGGGGCTGACCATGGGCCCACAGCTGCCTGGCCATCCTCAGATCCTCACCAGGGAGTGGGGTCTTCTCCCCCAGGAGGTCGAGCTTATCCGGAACATTCAGGATCTCCTAAAAAGGACCATAATGCAGGCCGTGAACCAGATCCGGTGGGTCTCTCTGGTCCCACGCCTGCCCCTGTCTCCTCACCCCTTGGGCTGGCTCTGGGCAGGAAGTTGGGGTGAGCAGGCCCAGAGTCTCAGAGAGCTGGGGGCTTATCCCAGGTCTCAGGCAGGAGTACAGGGCAAGTAGGGGTAACTGCTGGGGGTGGCAGATCCCTGCATGGCCTGGGGGCCTGGGCGTCCAGAACCCAGGCCAGCTTTCCAGGGCAGGGAGCAGCGGTCCTGGACACTGTTGGCCAGGCAGAGCCTGGGTGGCCCGAGGACCCCCGTACTGGGCAGAAGAGGTGGCCTGGTTCTCAGTGGAGAATGGGGTGTGTGCTTGCTCCTGGGGGTGGCACCCAGTGCCTCCCCCACCCCACAAACGCAGACCCTGCCCACCCCAGGCTGAACCGTGAGCACAAGGAAACGTGTGAGATGGACTGGTCTGACAAGGTGGAGGCCTACAACATCGACCAGACCTGCGCCCACTACCACAACCGGAGCACCGAGGTGCAGTTCCACCCGCACTCAGCCAAGTTGGAGGAGAGGTGGGCCACCTCAGTCCCAGCCCCTCCCAGGGACCCTCCTGCAAACACCTGTCTCCAGCACCTGCACCTGTGCTCCTGCGCCCTCTGCTGGGGACCCTCCCCCAGACCCCCGGCCTCCTAGGCTGGGCCGGCAGCAAGCAGGACTCCTGCGCAAGTACTCGGCGCCACACAGTTCCCCAGGGGCTTGGGGCCTGCGGAGGGAGGCAGGACCTGGGGGCTTCTCTTGCAGCTCCTCGGGCGGCTGGCAGGGGGCGCGCAGCCATCACACAACGCAGCGCAGCCTGGGGGGAGCACGGGGCGCTGGGGGCGCGAGGGGGCACAGGGACGCCGGGTCCAGCGTGCGCGGGAGCCGCGCGGCCGCGCTGGGGGTGGTGATTTGTGCTGGGGCGCGGGGAGCGCGGGAGCGCCTGTGGGCCGGAGCCGTTGGCAAGTGCCCCCACCGACGGCGGCGCCGACCCGTCCCCGCCCGCAGCGCCTCCACGCCGGAGACGTGGGCCCGGTTCACGCAGGAAAACCTGGACCGCGCGGAGCGCGAGCGCCTGGCCTCGGTCAACCTGCGGGTGCTCATCGACTCCATCCTGCGGGACACGGCCGAGGACCTGCGGCTGCAGTGCGACGCTGTGAACCTGGCCTTCGGGCGCCGCTGTGAGGAGCTGGAGGACGCGTGCCACAAGCTGGAGAACCACCTGCACAAGGTGACGCCTCAGCCCCGCGCCCAGGCCACGCCCACCTGCGCTGGCCGCCCCCCCACACCCCCGCCCGGAGCTGACCACCTGTAACTACAGAGCCACCAAGCTCCTTGTGGGCAGCGCCGCCTCTGGCTTGGTCACAACGTGGCCTCATCCCGGCCCCTCCTCTGTCCTGTCCATCCTGAGGGACCCCAGGCTCAAGGCACCCACTCCTCCGCGGGCCCTCACTAAACCAATAAAAAACCAGGTGACCCTGGGGGTGGCTGTCAGGCATGAGTAAGGGGGAAGGTGGCAGGAGATGGCCGGGCCTGGCAGGGCTCTGACCCGGGCTCTCAAGGTGCCCTTTGCTGCTGCCATGTCTCTGGTTCTTCACCAGGGTCGGGGGCCTGGGTGACCTGCGGGACCCGGGGGGTGGGTCGCTCAGGCCAGAGATGCAGGACAGCAGGCTTTGCTGTCCCACCCCCGCCTTCTGGGTGCCCTTGGCAGGGCCGAGGTGGCCGCACACATCTTCCCGCCCCCATACGTCCTGGAGAGTCCGTGGACAGGGTTGGGTGGGGCCACGTGGACACCCCAGGGACTGTCCTGTGTGCAGACGCTGCGGGAGATCACAGACCAGGAGCACAACGTTGAGGCCCTGAAGCAGGCCATTAAGGACAAGGAGGCGCCCCTGAAGGTGGCTCAGACCCGTCTGTACAACCGCTCACACAGGCCCAACGTGGAGCTGTGCCGGGACGCCGCCCAGTTCAGGTGCCCGCCCATGGCTGTGACCCGGGGCAAGCCTGAACGGGACAGCGCACCACCCACCCTCCGTGCCTGTCCCCTGCCCCAGCCGGGCCTCCCTTGGCCTCTGGGCCCCAGGAACACCGCTGCCTGCAGGCCTGTCTCGGAGATGCACGGGCTCACACACGCAGGTGTCCCCGCACCCCACCCCCACCCAGCAGGACTAGACACGGATGTGCCTTTCGCGGCACTAAGTGTCAGGGACAGCGTGGCACTTCCTGCTTCACCCCCTCTGCACAATCTTCCCGGCAAGGAATCTCGGGGTCTGAAAGGCTGAGCCCCCGAGGCCCCTGAGGCCCCCGGCCACCCTGCCCACACCACCTCGGGCACACCATCTAGACCCCCGATGGCACGAGTGGCCCCTGGCCCTGGCTCAAAGCCTAGGCGGGATCATGTCTCTAGTGTTTCTGACTCATTGAGTACCAGCTTCCCTTGTCAGCGGAATGCCCCTGCCTGGCATTCCTCCTTCCCTGCCCGCAACACAGCTGGGGACTGGGGCCTTGTGCGGGGCCGGGGGTCCAGGCCCCAGGAATAGAGTGAACCGGGACCTCAGCGCAGTACTGGCACTGCGTGTAAGTGCTGCACGGTGTCACTGAGCGAGGCCCTACGGAGCCCTGCCCACGCAGGCTTTCCCCTCCGGCCGGGGGCGGGGCCGGGGCAGCCAGGAGAAGTCCCAGCTCGGGCCCAGCGCAGTGGCCCTGCGGAGCTGCGGTCTGAGGGCTCACCCTCCCACAGGGCGTAGGGAGCATCCTGGCCCAGCCCACTCCACGCGGCGGCCAGGTTTCCCTTTGGGACTTTTGGGTCTTCTTATGGCCCAGCAGCTTGGCCTGGACCCCTCACCAGGGCTCCCGGGCCTTGCCCGTCGCAGCCTGGAGCCCCAGCTCACACCTGCCTCCGCCCGCCCCACAGGCTGGTGAGCGAGATGGAGGAGCTCAACATGTCCCTTGCAGCACTGAAGGAGAAGCTTCTGGAAGCGGAGCAGTCGCTGCGCAACCTGGAGGACACGCGCATGCACCTGGAGAAGGACCTGGCCGTCAAGACCAACAGCCTCTTCATCGACCGCCAGAAGTGCATGACTCACCGTGCCTGCTACCCCACCATCCTCCAGCTGGCCGGCTACCAGTGACGGGGGCTGGCACCACAGCAGGTGCCTCTGTGGCCTGGCTGGACATGGGGCAGGCCCTGTCCCCCTGCCCCTCAAATAAAGAGCATGTTAGCTTTCTACTTGTTGACGTGGTTCTGGGGGGAGTCCAGACGCTGCGGCCCGGGCAGGTGGGCTTTGCCTACGGAGCCCCTGTCCGGGCCGATAGGAGGCGGGGGCTCAGAGCCTTTCCCCGGGCAGTTCCTGGGGCGGCCCCGGTTACCACCTGGAGGGTATGTAGAGGCCCCCGCATGGCTGACCATGGACCAGTGGCCTGCCCCCCCAGGCAGCTCTGAGTCTGCAGAGATGGGGGCCCTCTGCCACCTGAGCCACCTGCAGGACCGTGCAGAGGAAGCGTCCCCTCCTGCCATCACAGAAGCCACAGCACTCGTCACCCAGCAATGACCAAAGCCCCAGCCTTTTCCTCCCTGTGCCCTGGACACTGTCCCCGAGCAGCTGGCCGGCTCTGCCCCGAGGGCCTGGGCCTGGGGTTGGGAGCGTCCACACAGTGCCCCAAAGCTCCTGCAGGGCGCCAGGCAGGGCCTGGGACAGTGACTGTGCAGAAGACACACGGGGCCTCTCCCTGACACCTCCACCTGGCACTGGGTGGGCACCCAGGGCGACAGATGCCTGGGGACCCTGAGCCGGGAGGGGCCTCCACTCCCAGCCACCTTGGTCAGCTTGGGTAGCCAGTGTCCCGTCCAGCCTCTCCTTTACCAGTGCGTGAGTCGGGCTGGGGTATGGTGGGTAGAGGGCTTGCAGTGGCCATCTGGCCACGCACCATTCCTCGCCCCGTGTCCAAGTCTCTGTGTCAGGGCTCCGTGCAAGGAGGCCCCTGCCACTGTGCCCAGCCCACCTTGGACAGACAGCTCCCCGTTGCTGTCTGCCCGCCCAGGGTGGCTCATCAACAGAACCCAGGGGAGTGTCCTTCCAGCTGCTGCGAGCTGGTAACTCCCTCTGTGTGCACACGGGCCACTCTGCCCCATCATCGCCAGCGCCAGAGGCAGCGTCCCCCTGCGCTGAGGGCCTTCTCGTCCAGCCCCCCGCCCCCTGTGGCAGCTGCTGGGGACCAAGGGGGCAAGGTGGGGGCTGAGCACGGCTCATTATCTCTCAGGTGGGCTGGTGGCCCTGGGCTGGGGGGCACGGCACAGCCCCCGGGGCTGCCGGCTGGGTACTCATTGTCTGTGGCTGTCCCACAGCTGCCGGCGAGCTAGAAAGTTTGTCCCTTGTAGAGACAAACCACCAGGCTGTGGAGCCTGGCCAGGCTCATGGGGAAGGTGGGGCCACGACGCAGGCAGGGGCGTCTCCAGCAGCCCTGAGACCTTGACCCTGCTGGGCTCCACAGTGGCACAGCTGTGCGCCTGGGGCCCTGAGGCCACCGGGGTCCTGGGGAGAGGGAGCAGGGTCGCTTCAGGCCACCAGAGAAGCAGGCGGGGTGCCGTCCACCCTGGGCCCACACTGCAGTCTCCATCTGGGGAGGGGATCCCAGGGAGCTGGGAAAGCTCTTGGCCTGAGGGGTGGGCTGGGGTGGGGCGAGTGTGGTGGGGGGGGGAGGAGAATGTTCCAGGGGCTACAGTGTTGCCCCCACCCCACTCCCCCTGCAAGCCCCCTGATGCCCAGAGCTGCCCCACACATCTGGGTTGCCCTTGGCTTCCTAGGGTTTCCCTGTCTGTGGAACCTTCTAGTCTAGCCACACAGTCACCCTCGCAGTGAGTGAGTGACCCCCCCACAGGGTGCCCAGCTCCGGAGCCCGTGTCCATCCCTCCCAGGAACCCCTGCGCAGCCCCCTTCAGCGAAGTCTGTGGTAATGGGCGCTTGGCCTACTCCCCGACCCCCATGCTAGGGCTGCTGCTGCTTTGGGGGGCGTGGGGGCATCTGGTCCCCTGGTCCAGGCTCAAGTCACAGGCCAGTGTGGCCTTCCTGGGCTGAGCGGGCTGGAGGCAGCGAGGGAGCCCAGGCCTCCTGTGGGCGACGCTGTGGCCCTCTGTGGGCCGCTGACCCATGGGCCGTGACGCTCGGCCACGCTCCTGTCGTCACGGAGATGTCAGGCGGTGTGTCTAAGGAAGGCTATTTCTGTCCAGGTCCTCCCGCCACCAGCTGAGTCACCCTCGGCCCTTGCTGACCACCTGCACCCAAGGGAACACGCTGCACCGGGGCCCAGCCAGACCCCAGGGAGCCTAGGGTGCCTTCCAGGCCCTTCAGCCCACACCTGCCCCCCTCGAGGGGGCGCCCCCACGTACAGGGCCAATTACCTCGCTGTCCCCTCCCCCAGGGGAAGTACAGTGACCACACGTCCTGGGCGGCAGCTCTGCTTGCGGGTGTCAGGGCAGGCGCAGGAGGAGGGACGCGGGGGCCCAGCAGCGTGGCCAGAGCCTGCCAAGAGCTCTTCCTGCTTCCCTCCACCACAGGGCATGCCCCCGGCCACTCTGAGCCCATCGATGTCCACTTTACAGCTGGGGAAACTGAGGCTCAGACGTAGGGAGCAGCAGAGCTCGGGCCTCTGCTCCTCTCTTCGTGCCCCAGAGGCCAGAGTGGTGCTTCCAGGGAGGACCCCCCGACCTGCCCTGGGCCTACCGGCTCCCACAGGGACGCGGTGCTGGGAAGCAAAAGCCACTGCACACACCACCTGGAGCCGCTCCCGCGAAGCTGCCTGGTCTCAGAGCCAAGCCCACGCCCAGCACGCGCTGACGAGGTGTGGGGACCCGCAGGGCACCTGCAGACGGGGGTGAAGACAGCTGCCCCCAAGGGGGCCTCCAGGCCCTGCTGCAGTGTGAGCTGTCAGCTCCAGGACCCGGCTCCAGCTACCGCAGCCCCCGCCCACGGCCCTCACCCCTCCTGCCCCTCAGCCTGGCCAGGGAAGCCCCCACAGGCAAGACTGCCCCTGCCTTCCGTACCCCCCCCGTCCTTGACCCTCCCTGCTCATCCGTCCTCCCCCACAGGCCGCTGGCTTGGGTGGGGGGACGCTTACCAGGGTATCACCTGTCCCCACATCCAGAGGCCAAAGTGCTGGGCCTGTCCCCGGGCAGTGTCCAGCTGTCCAGACCCAGAGCGGAGACGAGTCCAGGCCCTGGCGTGGGCTGGGCTTCCAGCTCTCAGCGGGCGCAGCCCCTTCCTGCACTGCCAGGGGTGGCGGGGGTGGGGTGGGTGCAGGCGGTGGCTCACAGGGTCCACCCTGTATCTTCCAAAAGGCGAGGCTAAGGCCAAGGACCCCCCACCGGGGGTCACAGCACATCTGCTCTGCCAGACATGGAACCCTGGGATAGCACAGCGGGAGTAGGGCCGACACTGCTCTGCCCAGCCAGAGACGGGAGGGTGTCCCTGTCACCGAGTGGGCCTGCCACAGGCATGGTGGCCCCGGTCTGTGCCCCCCCCACGTTGGCCTCCGGCCCCCCACCAGACTGTGCCCAGTCTCAGCTCTGGCCTGAGTCTCTGCCAAGTGTCCGCACCCCAGACGGAAGATGATGGCCAGCCCACAGAGCTTCCCCAGCTCACCCACCCCAGACAGGGCCCCAGACAGGCCCCCAGACCATGCCATGGCACAGGCGCTGACCAGAGGACCTGGGGCCCCCGTGGCAGGGCCACGCAGCCCCTGCGGCAGGTAGTGGGCGGAGGGCAGGCTGGGTGGCGGGCAGCAAGGCCCCGTGTGCTGCCGGCCCAGGAGCTCTGAAGCTGGCCCCAGGCTTGTTGGTCTTGGATGGTCTGGGGGAAGCCACGGGCGCCTGGGGTGAGCATGAAAGGGCTCTTTCATGGGCCTTCAGGGCAGTGACGCCGGACACAGCCAGGCAGGCAGGCAGCGGCACCTGACTGCGTAATGGTAATGGGGGGCATGGGGGTGGTTAGGGGGTCCTCACAGTCACCCCGGGCAGGCTGGGTTTAGAGGGGGTCGTCTGTACTCCCGTCCAGACCTCAGAAGGAGGGAGGCTCCAGCCCAGACCGTCTGCTGGGCAGGCCTGGGGGGCCATGACGCCGGAGACCCCAGGCACAGGCCTGCCTGTGGAGTGGGATCCCCTGGAGGGTCCTGCCAGGTCCCTTCACAGGAAGAATCCAGGAGGGGCTTGCAGCGTCCAGCACAACCAGGAGGGCGGGTCAGGGTCTGCTGGGCTCTGGGGGTGAGGTGGTAAACAGAAGGGGTCCCCCCTTCAGGAAAGCTCAGCCTGAGAGTGGGTCGCACTCCTGCCGTGCAAGAGGAAGAAACTCATCATCCTGGGCTGCAGTCCCTGAGGGCTTCCTGGAGGAAGGTCCTGTGTCTTTTCTCAGCAGGGTTGCACGCCAGGGAAGAGTGAGGACCCTGACCTCACACACCTGCCCTTACAGGAGATCTGCCCTGGCTGAGCCTCCCGGAGGTGGCCAGGGAAAGCATGGATGGGCCAGGTGTCAGACAGGGTCTCCTGGGGGAGGGGAGGCAGAGGCAAGAGGCCCAGGCCTGGTGGGGATTAAAGACCATATTTTCCACCCTGGGGAGCCTCCCAAGTTGCTTTCCCTCCCCTAGCAGCTCAGGATGTGGGTACCACCCTCTGCCCAGCCAGGCAGCCCAGGAGAAGCTGCCTGGTGAAGGGCGCCACCCAACCTGGGCCCAGAGCCCAGCCTCCCGCGCTGGGGCACTGCCCTTCCCTGAGGCAACCCGGCTGCCCCTCCCCAAGGGCTCTACCAGCCCGCTGGTGGGTGGGGACCTTAGGGAACAGAATCAGAGCCCATCGCCCCATGACGGCGCCCCGTGGACTGCCAGGTGCGGGGTCCCCAGCTGTGGGGGCTGCAGGCTGTTAGGGTACCGGCTACAGCCCAGAGCTGCGGCCCCAGGGAGGGGTGGGGAGGCCACACAGAGCAGCCCCTGGGAGTGAGCCTGGAAACACCAGCTGGGACAGCGTGCGGCTGCCCGGGTCACCTCTGCTGGGGCTCCAGAGGGGCAGGCGCGAGCTGTCCCCCGTGCGGGCCCCTGTAGTGCTGCGTTGAGGAGGCCATGTCCAGGTCCAGGTGAAAGTGGGCAGGGATCTGTTACCAATGTCTGTCAGGGCTGGGGCTGAGGATCCAGGAGGGGCCCACAGAGCCCTCCCCCCCAGACAGGTCTCTGGCCTTGTGTGCCAACTCCCCCAGACAAGGGGGCACAGCCCAGACAGCTGCGGGGCTTGGGGCTCAGTGGGGGCCTCTCCTTCTCAGACGCGCCCCCCCCAGTCCCCCACCAGGCTCTGGCGAGGATGGCAGCCTCCGGCCTCCTGCTCCTTCTGGGGCTGCCTGTGGGGGCCTGGCCCGGCCTGGGGCTGCCCCGACGGCCCTGCGTGCAGTGCTGCCATGCCGCCTGGCCCCCCGCCGCCCCCGGCCCCTACACCCCCCAGAGCGCTGGGGAGCCGGGGGTGCCGCTGCCCCGCGTGCGGCCCACCATAGACATCTCCATCCTCAAAGGTGAGTGTCTGCGGAGAGGCAGCCCCACCCCACCCGTTCCCACAGGGACACCCTGCACTGAGGGGGCAGGGAAGGGGGCCAGAGAGCCCTGACCTGGGCACCTGGGCCCCCGTGGGTGGCACACTGGTCACCCGCCTCTGGTGGCCTGGGCAGGGGGCTGGGGCAGAAGGCGGCCCGAGCCCCCACCCGCCCCGCAGCGGCCCCCCCAGGCCTAGTCTCCAGGGGAGGCTGGAGGGAGGCCCCGGGTCCCCGTGGATGAAAGCGAGCTCCAGGAGCCCTCGCCCGGGGGGGCTGGCTGGTAGCTGCACTCAACTGGGCTTGCCAACTTCCCAGCCTTTCGTCCTGCACAGCCCAGTGCAGGCCCGTCCTCTGCAGCTCTCCACCATCCCCACACCGCAGGCCGCTCAGGCCCCAGAACAGACACGGCCTTGGGGCGTGGCTTCTGCTGGCCCCATGTGACTGGACCCCACGCCCTGACCCGTGGCTCCCACTTGCCCCTGCAGGTGAGAAGGGTGAACCGGGGCTCAGAGGTCTCTCTGGCAGGAGCGGGAAGGAGGGCCCACTGGGCGCCCGTGGCCTCTCGGGCCGCAAGGGCCAGAAGGGGCAGGCGGGGCCGCCGGGCTCCCTTTGTCAGCGCGACTACGCGGCCTTCTCGGTGGGCCAGCGGGAGGGCCTGCACAGTGCCGACGGCTTCCAGGCCGTGCCCTTTGACACGGAGCTGGTGGACCCGGACGGGGCCTTCCACCTGGCGTCCGGCCGCTTCCTGTGCGCCGTGCCTGGCGTCTACTTCCTGAACCTCAACATGCACCCCTGGAACTACAAGGAGACCTATCTGCACATCACGGGGAACGGGCGGGCCGCTGCCGTGCTGTACGCGCAGCCCCGCGAGCGTGGCGTCCTGCAGACCCAGAGCCTGCTGCTGCCCCTGGCCACCGGCGACACCGTCTGGGTGCGCGTGTTCCAGCGGGACCGCGACAACGCCATCCACGGCGGGCACGGTGACCTCTATATCACCTTCAAAGGCCACCTGGTCAAGCCGGCCGCAGAGCTCTAGCCCCCACAAAGCCCGGCCCTCACGGCACGCCTTCCCCAGACACCGCCCAGCGCGACCTCACCCTGGAAGCTGAGGGGCCGCGCCAGCTCAGCCGGCAGTGTTTGAGCACCGACTGCGCGCAGTGATTGAGCGCCAGCTGCGTGCAGGCACTGAGCGGAGCGCCAGGGACACGGCCAGAGCAAGAGGACTTGGGGCCATCCCGGTGGGGGTGGACACAGACAGGGCGTTCACACTGAGACGTTCGGGGGGGAGACCTGTGGTGACGGGCACGTGCTGGGCAGGTGGGCTGCGGCGGGGCGGGCGGGCAGCTCCACGGCCATGGGGTTTGCCCTCGCGGTAGAGCCATCCACTCTGCTTATAAACATCTGATCCAGGCAGCAAGGTGGTGGAGATATTTGCGGAGCTCCTGCTGGCCGGACATCGGGGAGGCGGGCAGGGGCCATCCTGTAGACACTGCCCGCACAGAGCCCATTCGAGCAAGAAACATGCAGAACCCCAGGGGTGTACAAGGGCGGCCAAGGCCCCGAGACAGGGCGGCGTCAGGCAGAGTTGGGGGGAGAGTCTTGTCCTTGGGGTGAACACAGGCCCTCACTCTGTGGGCCAGTTCTTGCAGACTCCCAGCATCCCCTCCTCTGTCTGGATGGCGGAGCAAGATTGCACCTCGATGTGTGCCCAGAGTCCGGGGGAGCCCCAGACACCCCAGTGTCACCACATACTCTGATGTGGCTGAAGTTGGGGCCTGGCGGAAACGGAGCGTCGTGCAGGCTGCTTGCCTCCCCCCTGCAGGCAGGGGTGTAGCTGGGGGGTGGCTTGTTCACTCCACAGCAGGGCTCCATCTACCCCCCCCCATTGGAACCATGGGGCTGCCCCTCCCAGGCCACAGGGAGTCTGTTCCTTTCCTGGCTTGTGCCCCCCGGCCTGGGCCTTCTGCCCAGCCCCTCCTGTGGCCCCATCACTGGCGCCTCGTCCCTGGGCCTCCCCCGCATCTCCTCCTGAGCGAGGGTCCTGGGCAAAGAGGCCACAGAGGCCGTGGCAAGAGCAGTGTCTGGCAGCAGCAGAACCCCACAAGCTGGATGAAATCCCAGGCTGTGGCCAGGAGGCTGGAGTGGCAGGCGGGCTGCACCGGGCAGGAGATGTCGGAGCCTTCCAGAGGGCAGGTCCAGAGGCCATCGGCCAGGGCACGGAGGACGCAGAGGAGGCCTCTGGAAGCCCCGGAGCCCTCTGCCCTGTGGACGCACCAGGAACAGCCTCCTACGGGCCTGGCCTGGCCTGGGGCCTCATGGGTGCTGCCATATGTGGGGTTCCCTCATCCTCATTCACCCCGGGACCCCCAAAGAGCACCCACCTGGTCCTGGCAGACCCCCGGGAAGGTGGGGCTGAGCCTGGAGAAGGGGGGGGTCAACAGAGACCATTCCCAGATACACAGACAGGGGTTCCTCCTGTCCCTGGACAGAGGGCCGTGCCTTTGACAGGTGGAGAAACTGAGGCCCAGCAGGAGTGTATAGAACCCCCAAGTGTGTATGGTGCAGGGAGCTGGCCCTCCTTGGGCTGGGCTGTCCCCCACTATGGCCCCAGACAGAGGAAGAGGGTCTCACTGGGGAGGGGCTGCTGGGACCCCCTTTATTGTCCACACGGGGCCTATCTGCAGGGGGAGGGCTCCCTGCTAGCAGCCCACCCCCCGTGGCCGTATCCTGAAACTTCCTGTGCAGTGGGTCCTGCCCCGCGTGTGTCCTGGGGCCCCAGGTATGAGACCCTCACACCTGCAGGTCCTACAGCCCATCCTGGCCCGTGGGGTATCCCATAAGGAAGCTGAGACCCTTGGGCGTGGGTTCCCGTCACTCTGAAGTGCCAGCCCCAGTCCCCGCACCGGGTCCGTGTTCACCCCAAACAGGGCCCTGACCTGGGGAAGTCATTGACTAGGAGGTCAACATGGGCAGGGCTCTGTATCCCAGGATGCCGAGCATCGGGGGGGCTCAGAAATGACCCCGTCCCCCGGAACACGGCCGCCCAAGCAGGCCCTGCTGGTGTACACGGCAGCCACAGCCCAGGACGTGGGGCGGGGGGCCAGGATGGGGTCACAGGCCGGGGAAGCTGCGGTCCCACTAGATGCAGAAGGGGGCAGGGAGAACTATGGGAAGCAGAGACCCTGGGCCCCCTGCCCCACGATGCCCAGCTGGACCCTCGGACTGCATTTTGGCCTCTGGCCTGTGTCCTTCTATGGCTGCGGTAGCAGGTCACAGCCAGGGCGGCGGTAATGGGCAGGGACCTCAGGAGCAGCTCCAGAGCACCGGGGGTCTGGTGGCAGAGAGGGCTCGGCGGTAGGGACCAAGCTGCCCCAACGGGAAAGGGCCCCTGTGAGAGGACTGCCAGGACCTGGCCTCCCCCCCCCTCCTCCCAGAGGCAGGACCCCTAGGCCCCAGCGTGCAGCAGGCCAGGTGGGCCGGAGGGAAGCCTCTGTCTTCCCAGCTTGCTGTGTGGCCTCAACTCCCACATTCAGCGGCAGGTGGGTGATGAGGGCCTCGGTCAGGCCCCCAGAGCAGCCATGGCCGAAAGGGGCCCGGGTCCAGGGTGGTCTGCTGACCTGGTGGCCACTCCTAACCTCACGGCGTGAATCCAGCTGTTGACGGAGCCCGGAGAGCAAGGCGCGGGGACAGGGTGTCAGAGCCTCTGGGGATGAGCCCTGGCACCAGCTGCCGACCCAGGAGGCCAGGGCCGCTCAGGCCATAAAGGGTGGCTGATAGCCCCCAGGTGCTGAGGCCACCACGTGCTCTGAAAACCACAAGAGGGGGCATGCTTCAGGGC
The DNA here is from genome assembly GCF_002007445.2 of Ailuropoda melanoleuca. Taxonomy (NCBI): domain Eukaryota; kingdom Metazoa; phylum Chordata; class Mammalia; order Carnivora; family Ursidae; genus Ailuropoda; species Ailuropoda melanoleuca. The sequence goes on from NC_048227.1 coordinate 37,867,624, forward strand.
CCTCGGGGTGGGGGAGGACAGCCAGTGGACACTGCTGGGGGTCCGGGACAAAATGCCAGCATCCCCCCACACACACATACACCCTCCAGGTTCATTTATTTAATAAAAAGGAACGACTGAGACCCAAGCTACAGTCACCACCTGCAATGTGACCAGGCCGAGAGGAGCAGCTGAGTGCCCGGGTAGGAGGCCAGGGCTGCCCCTAGCACCTGGGAAGCCAGAGAGGAAACGAGCCGGACTGGAACAGCCAGCGTGAGGCAGCGGCCGTGTGCACATGGCATAACCAGGACTGTGCGCGCCATGAGGGGGACACTGCAGACAGCACGGCCCTGCCACGTGCCCCCGGGGGGGGACTCCAGTCGGGAGCCAAGTACCCTTAGAAGTCTGTCAGTTTAGTGGATTCCAATAAAACAGCCCTTTAAAAAATCTAGGTGAAATTCATATAACTTAAAATTGACCATTTTAAAGTGAACAATTCAGTGGGATTTAGCACATTCAGAGCAACCAATCTCTCCATCTAGTTCTAGAACTTTCTCGTCCCCCCAGAGAGACCCTGGCCCCCCCTGCCTCCCCCCATTGCATTGTGTCCCTGGATCTGCCTCTTCTGTGCATTTCATAGAGATGGAATCCCATGCCGTGCGGCTCTTGCACGTGGCTTCCATCTCTGAGCGTCATCCCCCAGCTGGGTCCACGCTGGAGCACATGTCAGGGTTTCATTCCTCTTGGTGGCTGACCCCCGCCCCGTCCCGATGTATGGATGGACCACGGTGTGTCCGTGGGAGCGTTGGTGGGCTCTCGTGGACAGCGCCATCATGAACGTTTGTCTACAAAACCCCCTTTTTTAGTTTTGTAGAATAATGCTGGACACAACCTGGAAAAGTGAATAGACAGGATTCTAGAGCATTCTGACCCAGCCTGGGAGACACTGAAGCCAAGCCTGAAGATGAGGGAGCGAACGCCGTGGCGAGACCGAGGGCACCCCGAGGACGAGGGTGGCCGGTGCTCCAGCGAGGCAGGAGGCCGTGACGCCCCCATGTCACGTGCATCCTACGTGCTAATGCACATTCCAGTGGAGTAAAAGGGTCGCCAGCAAAAACGTGGGGTGCACCCTGCCACAGTGGCATCACCCACAACAGCTAAAACGGGGGAGCCACGCAGGTTATCCGTCGATGATGAACGGAGAAAACGTGGCCCATCCACACAATGGAACGTTACTCAAGACACGCCAGCACGTGCCGCGCCAGGGGTGGGCCTTGAAGACACGGCGCTCAGGCAGAGAAGCCTGTCGCAGGAAGACAAACACGGCAGGATTCCACTTCTCGAGGCCCCTCGCGCAGTCAGATCCCTGGAGACAGCAGGGAGATGGAGGTCACAGGGGCCGGGGGCGGGCGGGGAGTCAGCGTTTCACGGGGACGGAGCTTCAGTTTGGGAAGATGGACAGCGGTCGCGGTCCCACAACAGCGCGAAAGTGCTGAAGGCCCCTGAGCTGGCCCCTGACGGTGGTGACGGTGGCAGACTTTCTATTATGTGTGTTTTGCCACAATTAAAAACATGTGAGAATATTTCGCAGGTCTGTAGATGGGGAAAGACTTCTCAATGCAAAGACCAAAGTGGGAGCATTTCCCAAGTAGCCGAGTGACAGGCTAACCCTGTAAAATTAGCAAACATCAAGCCTGAAACCCAAACGCAGGGCACACAGTCGTGTGAGACCGGAGAAGGGGCACGATTCCTCAGTGTGGGAAGGAGTGAGACCCATCCCGGCCCCGGGCAGTCTGTGTCCACACACTTTCCTTCACAAGCTGCCTAGTCACGTCACCCGTGCCCCTCAGGGGACCCAGGCGGACGCTGCAGTGTGGCCGGCCCCAGCAGGGTGGCCCCAGAGGACATGAGGACAGACCCTCCGTGCACAGGGCCCGTGAGGCCACAGCCAGGGCTCAGGCTCAGGAGGCCCCAGGCAACGGCAGCCTCTCTCCTGTGACCCCCATCCCCTACCCCACTGAGCCACCAGCCACGGGGTGGACCCCTGCCTGGCTCCAGGGACCCCTCGGTATGACCGCTGGGCACTGAGCTAGGAGGGAGGGAGAAGACCCCAGAGCACAGGCTGGGTACCATGTGGGCGGGCGTGGGGTAAGGCCCCCAACCTAGCCAGAGCCCCCTTCATTCAATGTCCTCGTAGGCATTCAACACACACCCTTCAGGAGCCCGGATGGCACTGGCCAGCCCGGACAGAACAGTGTGCTTGGCTGCGGGGGGGGGGGGGAGTGTCCAGGTTGGGGACCGCCCCCTCCGGCCAGGGTGAGAGAGAGGGTCCCAGGCTCAGCTGTCTTTCCAGGTCCCATGCCCTTGACATCTGAGGTACGCAGATGCCCTGAGAAGGGACCACTGGAGACCCAAATCTCAACACCCATCGCCCTGACACCCCCAAAGCCCATCGCAGCTCTCTGGGCCCCCCACTTTCCTGCGGGAAGTCCTTCTTGGTGTCTAGCCATGGTCTGCCCATCCTCCTGCCTCAAGACACCTGGAGGGGTGGGGACCTTTCTGACCCCACCCAGGGCACCCCAACGTCGATCTTGCTGCTAGGGACTTGCCTGGGAGGAGCTGCTGCCAGCCGGGGCCAGGGCCATAGTGGCCAGCCTCAGTTTCCCTCACTGTGGGGATACCTCTCCCACCCCCGGCCCCACCCTGCCAGGCAAACAGACCCCTCCCGCCTCTGCCCTCCCATCCCGGAGGCAGCCTCACCCTGCCCCTGCAGGCCGGATTTCCTGGGCAAGGTCACTCTGGGAGCCCCTGGAGCCCAGCGGCCAATAAAATGCATCGATGCGGAGAGAGAGCCCATAAAGCAGGTCACCCCCCTGGAGCATGTTTGCTCTGGGCCGCCCCACCCCCACGCAGGGCCTGGGGACACGGGGCTTCCGTGGTCCCCGCAGCCGTCCCCAGCCTGTGCTGGGTGTGGGAGGGCTGTGTCCCCAGGCCTCCTGAGCCCACCCCAGCTCCCGCCCCCCCCCACAGGCTTTCAGGGGTGCCTGGGTCCTCTTGCTTCCTGCTCACGGCCCCACCCCCACCCAGCGTCAGGGACTGTCCACACCGGCCAAGCCTGGCTCCCAGCAACCACCCAGAGCCAGGGTCCCAGGGCTGCCCGGGATCTCCAGGGACGTCCCATGCACGCACGCTCAAACAGACACACGCCCCCACGCACATACACACGCACGCTCACACCCCACTCGGCAGGATCTGGCGAGGGCGCTGCTGGCGTCTGCAGCATGAGCGCGGGTGCACACACACGAGCGCCGGCGCTCTGGGCTGCTGTGGCCCTGGGGAGGCAGCTCACGATGTCAAATCAATTGGGAGAAATTGATTTGGGCAGAGATTTCCGAGCCATCTGCTCGCTCCCCAAAGCCAATCTGAGTGGCTGCACTTTGCATCCAAATCCCAGGGGAGGTCTACCTAAGCAGCAGGCCGAACGAGCCTCAGTTTCTCCCGGAGTGCTGTCCCTCTCCCTGGGTGCTGGCCCCTGGGTGGGGGGAGGGTGAGGGTCTGGTTGCCAGCCAGGCTTTGTGGGTCCCACCTGCAGGGGAGCTGCCCCAGCCCCCAGGAACGGAGCACGGGAGCAGTGGAGACAGTCAGCCCCCACACGCCCAGGACAGGGGTCCCCAAGGAGCCTCGCGCTGCCCACGCCCACGGGCCCTGGAAGGACCAGACGCCCCCTGCATCCTCTGAGACAGCATCCTGATGCCACCTCCCAGACAGCCCACCTGGCTGCCCCAGGGCAGCCCCCGGGGAAACACCTGGCTCCTCTTTAGACCCTGCTTATTTGCACTGTCCCTGTTATCACCGGAGTGCCCCGGCTCCCACGTCCAGCGAGCGCTTGCCCACCCCCATCCCAGCCTCCTCTGACCCACGAGCTCTGATCTGCACCAGCTTCGATCGGCTCCAGGGACAATATTTGCTTTGGGAAAGAGTCAAACATTTATTCTCTAATTTATTCAGGAGATCGGGTTGTCAAACACAAGCGTCCTCGTTACACGATCGTATTTCCAGGCCTTGGCCTCTGTCCAGGGTCAGTGCAGGCCCAGGCCGCGCTGGCCAGGCCTTTCCCCTGCCCGGCATGCACCTGCTCCCTGTCCCCTCCTGGGGGTCGGAGGTCCTGCTCCAGGCAGACCCAGGAGCGTGAGCCAGGGTGGCACCAGGCACGGCTGTCTAGATGGGGGGGGGTATGTAGGCCGAGTGAGCCCCCACATTCTCGTCCTTCTCCTTCCAGCCTTGGGCAGAGGCCCAAGGCACATGGGACCCCAGCAAATCTCGGGCTGGCTTCTTCTCTAGGACCCCACTACAGGCCAGGGGCGGTGGGAGGGGGTGGCGCTCCCGGGGGTGGATGAGACGGTTCTCGTCTGGGGACCGAAGAATCCCTCAGGGGCCTGGCATTTGCTGGCATTTGCACACACCCACACGGTGCTCCTTCCAAGTGGCTGCTGTTTGCGTTAGGAGATGCTCCCCCCCACGGCAATCTCGGTAGTTCTCGTCTGCTCTTGTCCCCCGCCCTCTCCACGCCAGAGCCCCCGACAAAGCAGAAGAGATAGTTGTGGGTGCCTGCCCCCTCCCCAGGACGGCCTCTCCGATGCCTTGGGGACCCAGAAGGCTGGGGGGCCGACTCTCTACCCCCAATTCAGCCACACTTTGCTAGCCGCTTTCCCAACCGCCTCCCACCATGGAGCCAACCATGACTGTGGCCAGCCAGTGGCTGGGGGGTGGGCAGCGGGGGGATCCCAAAGGCAACAACAGAGCTCTGTAGTCCCAGACGTCCCCTCTGGGGTCCCAGCCTGCCCCAGTGGGCCGTGCACCACTTCCCCCCTTTATCTGCCACCCCCAGAGTCAACAGTTTCTGGTCCAGGGAGCCCAGCACATCCAGCTGTCTTTAATTTCGCAGACTCACACTCAACTGGGCCAGGTGACACAGGACTGATGTGAGAAGGCACGGGGGACCAGACAGCAGAGGCAAGCGCTCCCCAGCTGACACCGGTGGTCATCCCCAGCCTGGCAGGCTGGCACAGGCCAGGGGCAGGATAAGAAGGTCGAGATGCCCCGAGCACTGCCCGGGACACCTGGCCTCTCCCACCCACTCCCTTGCATCCTCCACGGCGAGAGCAGCTCATCACTGCAGGACCAGGCACGGCCTCGCCCCAGACCGCCGGTCTTCACACCATGCAGAGAATCCAGGCCATTGCAGGGCGCACCTCAGCAGGCCTCTGAATGGTGGCGGAAGGCTCTGCCCGGCAGGGAATCCAGACGCCACCGGGAGCCACCCGCCCGCGGCCCTCACAGCCGGCTGGTCTGCATGACCCCGTTGGCCTCGGAGCCGCGCACGGGCAGCGTGGCCTCCTGCAGCCGGCTGCCCTTGTCGGGCTGTGGTTCCGTGGCATCTGCGTCCTCTGCACCGTGGCCCTTGCGGAGGCACAGAACCTTCCGGAAGCTCTGGCGGAAGTTGTCGGAGAGGAAGCCGTAGAGCACAGGGTTGGCGCAGCTGTTGGCGTAGGACAGGATGACCACGAAGAAGTAGGCGCCGGCGGAGGCGGGCTCCTCGGGCAGGACGAAGGCCAGGTTGACGATGTTGACGATGAAGAAGGGCAGCCAGCAGCCCACGAACACCACCACCACCACCACCACCATGCGGGTCACCTTGCGCTCGGAGCGCCGCCGCGAGGCGCCCACGCGCACGCCCGACGCCTTCACCTTGACCACGATGAGCAGATAGCAGAGGCAGATGACCAGCAGCGGCCCGAAGAAGCCCAGCACGGATGTGTAGATGATGAACACGGCGCCCCACAGGCCCACGGGCTCCGGCCAGCTGAGGTTGCAGGTGTTCCAGCCCTCCTGGATGTCCGCAAAGACCACCAGCGGCAGGGACATGAGCAGCGAGAAGGCCCAGACTGCGGCGCTGGCCAGCTTGGCCACCCTGGGGCGGCGCCAGCGCGTGGAGCGGATGGGGTGCACGACGGCCAGGTAGCGGTCCACGCTCATGACGGTCAGGCAGAAGATGCTGGTGAACTGGTTGATGCCGTCCAACGTCATGACCAGGCGGCACAGGACGGGGCCGAAGGGCCAGTAGGAGACGGCGTTCTGCGTGGCCAGGAAGGGCAGCCCCAGCATGAGCAGCACGTCAGCCACGGCCAGGTTGAGGATGTAGATGTTGGTCACGGTCTTCATCTTGGCGTGGCGCAGCACCACGTAGATGACCAGGGCATTGCCGCCCAGCCCCACCGCGCACACCAGCAGGTACAGCACGGGCACCACGACCGCGCGGGCCCCCGGCGAGGGCGCCAGCCCCGCCAGCGTCCCGTTCTCACCGCCCGCGCTGGTGGCCGCTGAGGAGGTGTTCCAGCCGGCCAGCGTGGGGGCCGGGAACAGAGGCTCCATCGCGGCCACGGAGGGCCGGGCAGGGCGAGCGCGAGCAGGGCACGTCCTCTCTGCAGAGAAAAGGGAGGGCGGCAGAGCGATTAACGGGCCAGGGTGCTTCCTCCCCGGGGCCCCGCCTGCCCGGGAGGCACGGGATCACCCCACGGCGGGTAAACATTATTACTCATGTCCAACTCGGCCAGGAGTCACATTAAGCAAATTGTTTGGAAAACCAGCCCAGAGAGGAAGGACAGAGGGACAGCACGGTATCATCTGTTCATACCCCGACAGCTTCCAGAGACCTGACCGTCCCTACAGCCCCGTCTGCCCCAGGACAGCCTGCCGCGTGGCCGCCACCTTGCTCGTCTGCTCGGGCCTCAGGGTGCCTAGGGGTGGCCTCACCGCCCCCATCTCACCTGCAAGGACAGAGGATGGCACAGGAGAAGTGGAGAGGGACGGGCGCGGTGATAGGATGACCGGGACAGCAGCCGGGCATGCTGCGCCCCTCACACCCACCCACCCAAAGCCGGCTGGAAGTGCAGTTACACCCACCGAGCCCCACTCTCCTGGGCAACCCCTAGAGCCATCGGGAGGGTGCCAGGCCTTTGCATGGCCGAGGAGCCAGACCTCAGGCCACAGACGCTCTGCCAGCATCCCCCAGGCTCCCAGGAACACCGTCCCCTCGGGGGCCCCCGCAGAGCCCACAGACTGGCCAGAGGAGTCGGTGTCCTGGACCCCAGAGCTGCTGCTGCAGCAGGAAGTGTCTGGGCCACAGAGATGATGCAGGACACTGCTTCGGGGGGCCGTCATCAGAGGGGCAAGAGACGCACTCCAGGCATGCGCTCTGGGGCTGGTCCGTCACCTCCACGGCCACAGATGGCGGCATCTCTTAAGGCCCAGGCACAGGGCATGGAGCGGACACGGGCAGATGAGGTCCTCCACACAGGCCGTAAGCCAGTGAGCACACAGAACACACGCATGACCCCAGCCCACGCCACTGACCCAGAGGAAGTGCACGTGTGTGAGTGGGGGCCAGCCGTGGGGCGGGGCATGCATGGGGCTCTGGAGAGAGAGAGCAAAACACGTTACCATCCTCAGTTCGAGGTCATGGACACACGTCTCCTTATACAGTTCTTGTACCATTCTGTATGTTTGAGGGGCTCATAAAAACCATGATGCCCAAGAGAAGATACACATCTGCACTGACAGGAGGGAGAGGGCAGGGGGCACTGGTGCCGGCCGCCCCGGCGGGCCACGTCGCACAGGGGGCCGGGGCTGGCAGGGGGCCCCAGCCAGGGCCACTGTGGCCCAGAGGCCCTCCAGAGCCCCGCCCCGCCGGCCCGCAGCGCCCCGAGTCCTGTCAGAGCGGGGCACGCCCCCACACTCAAGACAAGCAGGGAGCATAGTGACCGTGTCAGAAAGGAGCCCTCAGCTCCCTCGGGGCAGACATGCTCGAACCTCCAAGTTCACTGGGCTAACCGCCGCTAGGAAGGGGGCCCTAGAAAATCAGCAGTGGGGAGATGGGTCGGGGGATTCATTTCCGACGGAATAAAAGTAATAGGTGGTTACAAGTATATTTAAGATCTATTTAAATAAACACGTGTAGGATTCTCAATAAGGCATGGATAAAAATATTATGATACAAATTTGGCTCCTGTGTAAGAAGTAAAATGAACAAGAGTGTGTTTGAAAGTTACAACTCTTGGGTGTGAAAAATCATTTGGACTCGAAAAAAAAATCCACAAAAGTCAGAACTCACTCAGGTCTGGATATAGCTGAAGAGAGAATCGGGGAATGGGAGCGGGGCTGAGGGACCCCCTGGGAGTGCGGCAGGCTGACGAGGGGGTACGGGCTTCGGCGGGCGCCAGGTGGGGCTCACGGAGCAGCCACAGACGCGGGTACTGCCAGAGAGCTCAAAGCTGCCCCAGGGACGAGCACAGATCAAACAGCGTCAGGGTCCACCCACAGAATATCACGGGCGCAGAGAAAATCCTACAGAATGGCAGCCAGGAGACAAGACAGAAACCCGGGGGAGAACTTGGATCAGGACAACAGGAGCCGGTGGTGTCTGGATGCCAAGCACCGTGGAGAAACGCCATCATGCTGGGGTCCCCACCGGGAGGGGGTCACCAGGAGGGGGAAAGTGACGCTGCCCTGTGTCGGGCTGGATTTGCTGTTCTTGGTGCTAAGTGCCTCCGTGTGACGTGGTGACCAGAGTCAGGGGAGGGACAGTAACTCAAACAGGGCAAGGTGTGATCTCTGGGGACAACTGCCTTTCCAGACAAAGCCAGGGGTCCCTCGGTTGGAAGGGGCGTTCCTGGGTTTGGAGGGCCCAGCTTTCCCCGGGTGTCCAGCTGGGGGGAGGGTCTTCTGGGGACATTTAGGCAAGGGCCGGCCTCAGGCTCGCCCCCACAGGTAGAGATCAGCCTGCTTGTCTCTGTGCCCCACGCCCCTGCTCACATTTTGGAAAACAATACTCAAGAAGGGGCTTTCGGCTCACTCTGCGTGGGATCCCAGGGTGCTGGGTGGGGAAGAGCCCCCCGAAGGTGCTCAGGTCACCGTGGGGGGAGCGGCGACTGTCAGCTCAGACCTCCCTGGCACAGGGCCTGGGTTCCCGGCCTGTGGCAGCTGAACGTGAGCGTTACCCTAAAAAGGCTGCTCAGGGCTCCTCTGAGACCCGCTCCCAGGTGCTCTGCCAACCCCCAAACACCCCAATTCCTCACACTGCACAGCAGTAAAGAACAAAATTAGGCCGCTGTGGTCGCGCCCGCCTCTGGGAACATAATTCTACAGGAGCCATTATTCAGAAGCGGCAATCTTCTTAGTCACAGAAATTACACTCGTGGAAAATTGTCCCTGGGGCCCTTTCTCCCGCGGCGGGGGATTTAGCGGAGGGGGGAGATGTGGAATCAGCCATGGGCCAGCACCAGGGGTCTCCGACCCAGGGGTCCCCACTGACACAGCACAAGGAGCAGACCCCTGGCTCGCTTCTCAGAGCCCTGGCGCGTGCAAAGTCGCAGATCACGTCAAAAAGCCCAGGTGTGCAAGCTGCCGCGTGCCGTGCCTGCCACACAGTGGGCACCAAATAATGGCTCCCACCCGCCTGCCACAAACAGCCCAGCCTCTCCTCCCTAGTGTCAGGAAAGGGGCCTGCCCTGGGCTCCAAGGAGAAGGGGGCCAGAGGCTTCCCAGAGGCTCAGTGTCCCGTGCTGCACAGCCTCTTCCAGACTGGCCCCACCAGAGGCCGGCAGGAGAGGGCCTGCCTCCTCCACCCACGGGGCCCGCAGCAGCCGGGAGTGGCTCAGTGCCCCCGGGGCGGCGCCTCACCTGGGAGTTCCCCCGACCTGTGCGGGGCAGGGGCAAACACTGGGCATGGTCCGACACCCCCGTGTCCAGGCCTGCCTCCCCCATGGGAGGCCCCGGCTTGGGCCTGCAGCCAAAGGCAACCCCCCACCCCTCCCCCAAACATGCCTTAAAGGAGTGGTGTCCCTTCCCCAGGAGGGGAGACTAAGGTGGGCGAGGGCTGGCTTGGTGCAGCAAACAGGAGGCTGGCCAGCGGAGCCCCCTCCTCAGTCCCAGCAGGGACTCCGGGACCCCCAAGATGTTTCCAAGGCCGTGTTCCGCCGCCAGCACACTTTCTGGGAAATCTGGGTCACTCTACCAGGAACCCGTGGAGGGTCATTGTCGTTGATACCACTGACCGCGGTCCACTTGAGGCTCCCTGGTCCTCCCCCCGCAGGAAACTGCTCTCTGCAGAGCGGCCTCACTCTCGGGCCTGCTGGGGCTCCTGGCCCTAGCCCTTCCCCAGGGCTCCAGGTCAGCTTGCAGGCCTGGGACAGTGTGTCGGGCAGCTGGGCAGGCGAGGCCCCGGCGGACCCTGGGTGAGGAGACAGCACACAGGCGAACTTCCAGGGCGTGCACTCCCTTCTGGGGAAGGACTAGGAGGGCTCAGGGCATCGCTGCCAAGACCTGGAGATGCGGGGCTCCGTTCCCAGGACACCAGAAGTTGGGCCGGCCCTTCCCGCCGCCGACCCACGGCTCGCCGCCCACCTCCCTGGGGGCGCCATGGCGGACCCCACCTCAGGGGGCCCGCGCCCCGGCCCCGCGCGCACGTGCCCTCGGACTTGCTTTCCCTCGCGCCCCGCGCCACTCTCTGGCTAAGCGTCTGCTGCCCACACCCACCGCCCCAAGCCACGGTCTTGGCACGGTGGAACCCACCCCAGGCGCGCCGCCCACCCTCCGCCAGCCTCGGGGCGAGCCCGGAGGCGGCGCCCACCGCGAGGAGCATGGGCCTGCAGAGGCGCGGCGGGCACAGTGGCAGTCCTGAGTCTCCCTGCTGCTTCGGCCCCGACCCCGGCACACCGGGTCCAGCAAGGGTGAGGGAAGCCAGGGAATGGGAGGGGATGGAACGCCCGAGGCTGGGGAGCGGACGCAAGGGCAGGGGAGGCATCCGGGGCGGCGGCAGGTAAACCCCGGGGCGGGGGGTGGGGAACGCAGGGAAAGCACGGGGGACAGGAGGCGCCTCAGGCAGGGGACGCGCGGCAGGACCCGGGACGAGGCCCGCGCGGGGCCTCGCGCAGGGTAGTGAGACCCCCCCCCAGAGGATAACTGGGATCTGCGCGGGGGGCCCTAGCGAGAGCGGAGGGCAGGGGCGCGCCACTCACCCGGCGGCGGCGGGAGGTCCTTCCCCAAGCCGGCGCACGTTCGTCCCGCAGCCCCTGCCCCATCCACTCCAAGAAGAGGGGCGCCCCCAACTCATCCTCTGTCTACAAACCTGAGCTTGGAGGGTCCTGCCCCGTAGCTCCCTCCTGAAAGTCTAAGGATGGGGAGGTGGTCCTCCCTGGGGAGAAGCGCTGGAGGTCTATGTCTGAGGGATGGAATGCCGGAGATGGAGGTCAGGACGATGCCCCAGCTGGCTGAATGGTTGGGGGGTTCCCAGGATGCTGTTTTCACTCTGTAGTGTCTCCCCTTTGCAGGGATCACAGTCACTTGATCAAAACACAGATGCAGGGTCTCATGCCTCGTCTTGGACTTGGTGGGGCGGCAGGTCTGAGAACCTGCATTTCGGACCAGTCTCCAGGTGCTACAGATGCTGCCGCTGGTCGGGGCGGCCTCACTTTGAGCTACTGAGTTTAACCAGTAGGCAAGAGAGCTGGGTGGGCGTCTGCACATGCCCCACACCAGGAAGCGGCCCCCCGCGCCCTGACCCAGACTGCATCTCAGAGAGCCTGGCCACTGGCTGAAAGAAGTGAGGTGCCCCTGGAGGGTGGAAACCCCAAGACACCAGAGCCCTTGCCCCGGCTCATACCGTGTGTTGGGCAAGGGGTTGGCAGCGGTTGACCCTGTATTTAGAGGTACTCTTCTTCTTTATGCTTTTCTGAGACGTTGCACCTTGTGCAAGAAGGATGGCTTATGTGTTCAATCGAGGAAAGCACTTACAGAACCAAAGAGACCAGCCTGGAGGCGAGCACCTGTTTTCAAGCAGGCTCCACCTGGGGAGGCTGGGCTGCTCCCTGGAGCACATGGTACCCCCTCCCCAGCCAGACGTAGACCCCATGCTCAGCAGGTCTCCCACCCCAGGCCATCTCCCGTGTCCTTCAGCTCCCCTCCCCAAGGGGATCACACAGACCTCACTCCTGTGGATACAAAGCCAGACACCCAAGGAAACACGGAGCCCGAGAGAGGGACCTGTTCCCGCGGCCTATCTGCCCACTGAGGATCCCTGCTGGCCTTCCAATGGCAGCTGCCAGCCTGGCCTGCCGATGGAGACGCAGCTGCCCACACAGAGGTTGCTGTCCTTCCTGATGTCCTGCGGGGAACCGTGGCCGCGGAAGGTCACGTGGTCCTGGCCACTCAGGACCTGCCCAATGTCTGCCCGGAAGCTGAGGTCCAAATGTCCCCCTGGGCCGGTGCGGGGGGTGCCATGGGTGGAACGGGTTGGCAAGCTAGGTCTGGGCGGTACGTCCTGTGGGGTTTGCCAGCTGAGAAGGGGACCACATGAGCACACATGTGTGGCCTGTTGCAAACTCAGCAGCCTCGTACAAACCCTCTGGAATTGTTTAGGTCCTGGCATTCCTGGGTGCCCAGCCTGCCCTGGATGATGCAGAGGTCACTGTGGACAAAACAGACAAGGCCTATCCCACGAGCTCCGAGAGTGGCAAAGAGAGGTATTTAATGGGGGTGCTTTTAAATCATCATAAATACCATGTGGAAAGAAGCAGGGTGCGGAGGAAGAGACAGTGGTGGGGACAGGAAGGCTAGGGACAGCCTCTGTAAGGAGGGGCCTGACTCTAGTGAAGTGAGGAACAGATTCAGACAGAGGGAACATCAGATGCAAAGGTCCTGTGGCAGAAGTGAACTTGGCATGTTCATTGGCTGGATAGGTGAGCAATGGTGTCAGTGTGGGTAAGGGGCCAAAATGTTAGGTCCAGTCCCCAGCAAGGGGTGTGATCTGATGCTGAGAATGACTGAAGGAAGGGCCTTGGTGGGGGAGGGGGGTCTGAGCGTGGTGGAGACCACTGGGTTTGTGCCTGGAGAACATACTCAGGGGCCACTCCAGCCTGAATGGTCAGCTCTGTCCTCCATGTGCACGGAGCTTAGGGTGTCTCTGGGTCACAGCCCACGGAGGATGGTGGCAGTGCCCTGGGGTAAGGCTGTGGTCTCCCTGTGGTCACTATGAGCCATGTCCTGTGAGCTCTGGCTCCTAGAGCTCAAGCCATCTTGCCCCATGTGGGGTCTACTCCCCGCACATCCCCCGGGCTGGGGCCAGGCGCTGGGTGGGTACAGGAGCTGGAGGCCAGGTCTCAGGGCCCCTCCTCTGAATCTGCCCCATATAAGCCCTTTGCCTCTCCAGCTTCTCTGGAGATACCTGGGCTCCCTTTGCCCAGCCTGCAGCAGTGTCTTCTCCAGGCAGATCCCCCGAGAACCACTCCGAGGCCCCCCAGTACCCTCCCCCACCCCAGTCTGCCTGGCCCCTCCCTTCAGCCTTTTCCCTGAAGAGGAAGGGCTGCATCCAGCTCCTGCCAGCCAGACCCCAAGTTCAAGAGGCCCCCGAAAGTCCTGGGGTTCCCCAAGCAGCTTCCTCGCTCTCACTGCCCTGGGGGTGGAGGGTCCCGTGGGGGAGTCAGTGGCTGATGCGCAAGAGGGACACAGCCTTGTGGGTGGGTGGGCGCTTGGCGTCAGGCCGGGACGCCTCAGACAGCCCGCCATCTGGGCGGTCAGCTGCGTGCTGCTGCCAGCTGCGACAGGAAAGGAAAGAAGGTGCCGAGAGAGGTGACCTGTCCTGTTCCCCTGCTGCCCCATGCTCCTGGCGTGAGTCCCCAGGCGGAGCAAGTGAGGGGACATCTGGGTACACTGTGCAGAGGTCAGGCCAGCACTGGCGAGAAGGCTGAGGATTAGTGGCAGCTAGGAGCCATGGCAACAGGATAATGGCCCGATGGTCTCCCCAGGGACAGTCCCAGCCCCCCCAGATGGGGACCCTCGTCCTGGCTGTGAGCTCTGCCATGGCCGTGTGATCCCCCTGTGCAGGGGCTGAGGTTGCAGCCGTGGGACACGGAGTCCACCCCTGCTCCTCTCGCAGCCACGCTGGCCCCCGCCTGTGCCACTGGCGCTGAGGCCTCCTGTGATTATTCACCAGCCACGGAGGCTGACTCCAGTTCACCTGGAGACACCCTGGAGGCCCCTGTGTGTGTCCCCAGGAAAGTCCCCGGGCTGGGGCGGGCCCTGGGGAGGCAGGTGTGAGGCATTGTCTGTCCTCTGACCGGGCAGGCCTCTCTCCACTCCTTGGAGACCATGCTGCCTCCACCACCGAATCTTTGTCCTAGCTGTGTCCCTGCTCAGCACACCCCAGTTAATTAACCTGTCTACTCAAATGCCCCTTCCTCCAGGAAGCCCCCCTGTCCTGTCCACCCTGGTTCTTTGTTCACTCTGCCACCCACTGCTCCCAGACCACGTCCCCTTGGTGATGTCCGTCCTGGTTGTAGAACTTGTGAGTGTTCGCACGTGAGTGTCTGCCCCCCTCTGCCCTGTAGGCTCATGGGAGGCACTGAGGTTGGCTGCCCTTCCTGGCCATGGTCTCGGGCTTCAGTGGGCACCGGGTGACAAGGCACTTTGAATGCAGTGTCCCAGACCACCCCAGCCTTCACCCTGTGGCCACTTATCGGGCATCACGTTGTGCCCGGCACCACCCAGACGTGGGTATGGAGCGGGGAGCAGAGCCCCAGCCCCTGGTAAGGGCCGCAGCCTGGCTCACCTCAGGGGGAGAGGGGGATGAGGTGTCTGGGTGGAATGCCCCCCAGGAGACTTGGCATCTGGCACTGGTGAGAACCCCTGCACCTCCCAGGGCATTTCCGGGTCCTCACCTGGCCCCACCCCCGCCAAGACAGCTGTTCCCTCCCAGGGGGCTGCACTGCCCAGGTGAGGCCTCAGGCTGGGGCCTCAGCTGGGGCCCCTCCCTCTGGTGGCAGGACCAGGCAGGGTTTGCTCTGCCATAGCCCCCCCGGACACTGCAGAGGGTCAAGGTGGAGCCCTGTGGCCAGACCCCCCGATGGAGGGCGCGTACCAGGGCCTATGAGAGATGGGGGCCAGACACCAGGTGGGCCCCGCTGCCCAGCACACACGGAACCCTCCCCATCCTGTGGCCTGGAAGCAGGACACAGAGCTCTGCACTCCCTCCTTCAAAAATGGGGAATCTGAGGGCAAGGGGCTTGGCTGGGCACTGAGAAAAGGTGGGCTTGGGTCCAAGTCTCTGGACACAGCCTGGGGCATGCTCAGGCCAGCCTGCTGTCCCTCACGTGGAGGGCCTCTGCAGGGGGGAGGAGGGGACAGACATAGTCTGTCCCGCCCTGTGTGCGGCTGCTGCAGCCCCCTTCCCCCCGCAGGACCCTCCTTGTTCAAGAGGCTGAGTCCCTGAGAGGCCAGACCTGGCCTCCGCTCCGACGGGGGAAGCATCCCGGGGGAAGCATCTCAGGGTGACTCAGCAGCCCCACTCTTGCCAGAGACTCACCATACGGCGGGACTGGCTTCCCCCACCTCCCCACTGGCTGTGCTGGGTGGCCTTCGGGCCGCCGTGTCCCTGGGATGTGGGCTCAGGCTGGGCAGGGTGGGGAAAGCAGCTCAGACCTGCCCGCGGGTGATGCGGCCATTTCCAGGGCCGACGCTATGCCTGGGTGCCGGGCGCCAGATCCTGGGGCAGGGCCAAGCCTGGCACCGGCTACGGCTGTCAGCTCTGACTCAGTGGTGGGTGTGAAGGCAGGCCACGGGAAGGCAGGCCACGGGAGGGAGGAGGGAGGCAGGGAGCTTCCACAGTTAGCCGCCGCATGAAGTGGGGAGTATCACTCCCTCGCTTCCCAAGGGCACCTCGGACCCTGCAGAGACTTGCCACGCGCCTGGCCTGAGCCCAGAGCGGCTGCGGGGGCTGGGGCTTCAGGAACAAACAGGCCACGACCGCCCTCCCTGGCACACGAACCGTGAGCACAGACGTCGTCCCCCTCCCTGACAGTGCTGGAGAACGCAGCAGAGCCAGCGTCCGGCCTGCCCCACGCAAACACCAGAGCCTTCCTTGCTGACGTACCAAGGGGGGTGACAAAGAGAGGGACTGACAACGCACCCCAACTGGGGGAGAGGCCAAGAGGCAGCGCGGCTCCAGCAGATTCCATGTGGCCGGCAGTACGTGGCTCCCCCCCACACACACGGGGCAGCCTGCTCTGGACTCGGGGGGGGGTCAGGGACAGGAAACACCCGAAGGAGATGGGCACAGGGCAAGCTCCAGGCCCTGGGAGCAGCTGGCCAGCAGGGCCCCTCTTCTGGGGGTCCGGGGCTGGCCCGCCGGGGGTGCGAGACGGAACACAAGATGGCCAGCCGAGCACATGTGATAAGAGAGCCGTGGCCCACATGCGCACGCACGGACCACAGCCTCCGCACAGAATGGTGTCGTCATCCTCAGTGACCCTACGCTGTCCCTACTCTGCCCACCCCGTGTGTCCCCAAACCCATCACGTGGGAGGCCTACCTCCGCTCAGCCACCCCCGCCTGCCTGAGAACGCACGTGCGGCTGCCCGCTCTCCCACCATGACGCTCCCCGTTCCCCAGCGCACCTTGGAGTCTCTGCCGCTCGGACATGGACGCGGTGACGGTGGCTGGCTCCTCATTGGGGCCGGCTCTCTGTTCCCGCGTGGGTCCAGAGCAGGTCGGGCAGAAGCCCGGACTGGCATCTCCGAGGGGGGCGCCACGTGGTCTGCGGCTGCGTGACGTCAGAGCTGAGCCGGCGCCTGGGAATGGCTGCGTGCGCGTGGGTCCGGTCAGAGGCCACGTGCTGGGGGTATTGGGAGGAGAGACAGGTGGCCGGCCCTGTCGTCGCTCAGGACCCCACGCCGCGCGAACCTTGATCTGCTTCCTAATTTGATCTTTGAACCAGTGTTTTCTAAGTGAGGTCTGATAGCACAGCGGTGCTGGGGGGCTGACCTGGCGTGTTCCCCTTGCCCTGCATGCGTGTGGCTCCCGTGGTGGCCCTTGAGCGCACAGGCGGACCCATGGCTGCAGGCGCAAAGGGCCACAGAGCGGGGCTTAACACGAGCGGAGATGTGAGCTCTTGCTGTCCGGAGCCCAGATGTCCAAAATCAGCAGTCAGCGGGGCCGTGTTCCCTGCAAGGCTCTCGGGCATCTGCCTGGACATTGCCTCTCCCCGCATTTGGTGTTGGGGCGATCCTTGGAGTCAGCCCCTGCCGATGACTGCCGGCGGCCTCCCCGTGTCTGTGTCTCTCTGCACCCCTGCTCTTCGGAAGCCACCAGTCATTGGATGCAGGCCCCACTAAACCTGGGAGGATTTCACCTGAAGGACCTTGATTACATCTGCACAGGTGCTGTTTCCAAACAAGGTTCCAGGTGGACATAAATTTGGGGGGATACTTTCCCCCACCACACATGGAGAGCGTGGGATGTGTACGACGGAGTGAGCGGTCAGAGTGGTGGGCAGCGAGCCGGCAGCCCGGCCCCAGTGTCTGTTGGCGTCAGAACGTGCGTGGGACGCGGGAAGCAGGTGGCGGTGCTCTGAGACACATGTGGCCGGGGACCCCGTGGCCTCCCTTCGTACGCAGGTGACTTCGTATGAACCAGCCTCAGTGACATGGTGACACAGAGGAGAGAGAGACACAGCGCCCGCAGCCTCCCTGCCCCGGGGTGCTTCCCCCCCACAGGAGACTGGAGCGGGCGCGTGGAAGCCACGTGCTCACCACAGAGCACAGGTGCGCGCGGGGCCGTGGAGTGAGCACGGGGAGAGCCAGGTGATGTCACTGACCCAGGGAAGGCTCTTGCCGCTGCATTTACTAGGATAGCGATGAATGGCAGAATTCATGCTAATAATTTAAGTCTTTAATTTGTCCCTACTTAGAGCAATATTAAGTAACCACATGAAAACACCGGGCAGGACAGCAGCGTGGCCGGAACCGGCGAGACATGGGCTCTGCGTCTGCGACGGCCGGGGTGGGCTGGCCAGCATCTGGACCGGGGATGACCTGCCCCTGCTCTGCAAGGGGCTTAGGCTGGCGTTCGTCTCTGTTCCCACCAGGAGCCCCCTACAGCGGCCTCTCGGTGCCTTCCCTGCCCCGAGGACCCCCGCAGAGCTGCCTGTAAGCTGGTGGGGGGCAGTCAGAACGGAGCAGCTCAGGAGACTGGGGGGCGGGGAGCGGTGGCCCTGGGCGGGGCAGTGAGGAGCTGTAAGTACTGCATCTGAGGCAGGGGCCCCGGGGAGCGCGAGGCCTGGAGGGTCAGGCAGCCAGGACCGAGCCCTGGGGGCGGGGCGCCCACAGACACCGGCCTGGCCAGCCTGCCGCCCGAAAGCCGGGACTAGAACCTTGTTTTTTTTTTTTTTTTGATGAGCGTATATCCATATGTACTTTATATTTTAGGGCAGCGTTAGGGTTACAGAAAATGGGGCCAGTTGCACAGTGTGTCCACATGCCTCTCTCGCACACACGCATCATTTCTCCCACAGGGACACCTTGCAATTCTGTGATACGCTGTCACTGAGTTACAGTGACTGGTAATATGGACACACGATTATTAACCGAGAGCCGCAGTTCCCGTCGGGGTTGGTGCCTGGTGCTGGGCACTCTGGGGCGCGAACGTACGGTGACGTGGAAACCCCTCATAGTGTCATGCATAGTAGCGTCACCGTCCGGAAAATTCTCTGCCTGTTCATCCCGTCCTCTCCCCTAACCCCAGATACCGCTCTTTCTCCCCCCACAGAGCTTTTTTTTTTTAAAAAGATTTTATTTATTCGACAGAGATAGAGACAGCCAGCGAGAGAGGGAACACAAGCAGGGGGAGTGGGAGAGGAAGAAGCAGGCTCCCAGCGGAGGAGCCTGACGTGGGGCTCGATCCCAGAACACCATGATCACGCCCTGAGCCGAAGGCAGACGCTTAACAACTGCGCCACTCAGGCGCCCCCCCCACCCCAGAGCTTTTGCCTTTTCCAGAACGTCACGTAGCGGGAATCATCCGGCGTGTGACTTTTCTCGTTGGCTTCTTTCACTCGGTGATATAAGGTTCCTCCACGTCTTCCCACGGCTCGTAGCTCCTTTCTTCTAGCCCCGAATGATAGTCGGTTGTGTGGATGGACTACGGTCAGTCTGTGCACCTGCCTGCTGAAGGACGGCTGCATTGCTCCCAGATACCTGTCTCTCTAAGGCGGGCAGTACTCACACAGCGCCTCCCTGCTGCCCCCAGGGCATGGCCCACCGGGCACAGGCCACCGAGGGTCCATCACCAGAACAAGAATGTCTCCCCCTGGCCCAGGCCGGGCACAGGGCAGGCATACTCCAAGGTCTCGGCTAGTGTTGGCTGGCTGAACGGGTCTTGCCCAAAGAATGCTAGTCCTGGGGCACCTGGGTGGCTCAGTCGGTTGAGTGTCCGACTCTTGGTTTCAGCTCAGGTCGTGATCTCAGGGTCATGAGACTGAGCCCCAAGTCAGGCTGTATGCTCAGCGGGGGTTGGCTTGGATATTCTCTCCCTCTGCCCCTTCCCCTGCTTTCTCTCTCCCAAGTAAATAAATAAATAATAATAATAAAAAAAATGCTGGTCCTGGAAACCAGGGGGCAAATATGTCAACTTTCTGGGCAGTGGAGCCCTGCCACCTCCTCCAGGAAGCCCTCTTCCTCGGATTATGGATTATGGGTTCTCTCGTGTTGAAGGGCCCAGCAAAATAGTATCCCCCCGAAATTCATGTCCACCCAGAACTTCAGAATGTGACCTCATTTGTAAACAGGGTCTCTTCAGATGTAATTAGTGAAGGATCTGGAGATGAGGCCCCAAATCCAATGACAAGTGTCCTTATAAGAGGCCCAGACGCTCAAAGGAGAAGCCACATGAAGACAGAGGCAGAGACTGGACGGATGGACGGACGTGGCGGCCAGCCCAGATCGTCTGGAGCCGCCAGAAGCTGGAAGAGGCAGGGAGGAGCGTCCCCTGGTGCCCCCTCCTCCTGGGCTAATCCCCTGCACCTTCCCTGGGCCCTGGCCTCCCGCGGAGGCCTCGAAGGTGGTGGTCCATGTCCCGACGGCTGCCTGATCCCCCGTGGCCCCAGCTCCTGGGTGGAGGGAAGGGCTGCCCGCTGCAGGACAGGGAGAGGTGCAGCTGCACCTCGTCTCGCTCTCCCCCTGCCCTGACGCCGGTTGCTGCTAGCGTGCACACGTTGCCGGTTTGCACCATATCCGAGTTTGGGGGTTAACGCACGCGAAGCCCGTTCGAGCTGATTTCCCACCCGGGGCAAATCAGGAGTGTGCTGTCTTTGCTTTGTCCACGTCAATCAACTTTTACATCGACAAGAAGTTCATTTTGCTCTTCGGATGCCAACGGCACACGCTCTTTCCTAACACGTCAGAATCGAGGGACTCGTCAAGTACCGCATCCGTTTACATCTGAAAGTCGAACGGCCTCTGGAGACAGAGCTCTCAGCAGAGAAGCTGTTAATCAGCATGGAGACAGAACTGCGCACTGCTCGAGCTCAGGGGCAAAGCGTGGGGCCTGACGGTGGCAGGGACACGGCCCGTGGGTGCCGCACGCCCTCGGCAACACTCAGCCAGGTGGCCACGTCTCCCGCAGAGGAAGGCAAATGCAGGCTCGCACGAGGCTCGTCCGTGGGGGCCGGGCAGGGGACTGACATGAGAGACAAGGCCCTCGGGGTCCAGGCAAGAGAGGCGTGGTGCTGGGCCACCT
The DNA here is from genome assembly GCF_002007445.2 of Ailuropoda melanoleuca. NCBI lineage: Eukaryota > Metazoa > Chordata > Mammalia > Carnivora > Ursidae > Ailuropoda > Ailuropoda melanoleuca. The sequence continues at coordinate 37,888,225 of NC_048227.1, forward strand.
GCACCCCACTAAGTGGGGGTCCCTGAGCGCCAGGCTGTGTCTGCCCTTTGAGAACACAGGCCCAGGGACAAACGTCCTGGGCACAGGCCACGTGGAACCACAGAGACCCTCCTGGTGCGTCCGCCGTGTCGCATTGTCCTTGCGGCTGCCCGACGTTGGGGGTGCCGGCCACCCTTCCTCCGAGCCAGCCGACCTGCCGCGGGTCTGCGCCGGTGGGCTGTGTCTCTGCGGGTATCCGGTCCCTGCCCAGGGACGCCCAGGGGCAGGTGCAGTGGGGGGCCCTGTGCAGGACAGCGCTTCCATCTGCAAACAGAAACCGTAAATGTCATGAGAACGAACAGCCATCCCAGCCACGGTGGTGAGTTGTCTGCGTCCCCTGGGGAGGCTCCGGTTTCTGGTTCCTCAGCCCCACGCTGGTGCAGGCGTCACTGGGCAGGTGGCCGTGGCTAACGTCTCCGTCAGGGGCTGTAAGTAAAGGAGAGAACCCTCTGTGCTGGGGGTGGCTTGCATCCGGCTGGTTGGGGGCCGTGAGAGCAGAGCAGGCTTCCTGAAGAAGAGGGAATTACCACCTCAAGAGAGCACTGCGTCACACGCCAGCACACGGGGATGCGGCCCTGGGGACTCGGGCTCCCATCGCAGAGACCGGGGACCCCCACGGAGGCCGCGACCGTGTGCCCTCGTTTCCCCGTTCCAGGCCCCAGGAGGGGTGGCCCGGGTCCAGAGCCTGGAGGGGACAGGCGGCAGGAGAACAAGGGCCCTGGGAGCAGACACCATGCTGTGGGGAATTCCGGGGGGCAGCGCAAGCCGCTTTGTGTCGCCTATGAGTCCGGGCACGGAGGCTGCAGCCTCTGGGTGGTCACTGATGTCCGCCTAATTCAGTAGGAGCCCAAGTTGATTCCAGAGTGGTGGGGGGGAGCCCTGGGCTGGGTGGGTGGGATGCAGGAGGGCGGGAGTCAGCCAGCCCTGTAGCGAGGAGGCTAGAGGGGCCCCCCTGTGTTACCCTCCTGTGGCTGAGCCGACAACAGCAACCTGGGGGGCAGGGGCTTAAAACATCAGAAAGTTACCCTCTCGGTTTGGAGAGCCAAAGTCAAAATCAGGGTGCCGGCAGGCGATGCCCCCTCCAGAGGCTGCGGGGGGGACCGGTGCTGCCTCTCCCCTGTTTCTGGCCATCTTTGTCTTGTACCTGCCCCCCTCCCGACTTCCGCCTCCGTCGCTAGGGGACCCCCTCCCTGCGAGCCTGCGTCCAGGGCTCCCTGTGCCTACAGGAGCACTGGTCGCTGGGGCAGGGCCCACCCTGATGCAGAGACTGTGACTTCCCTTGACAGCATCTGCGAAGCCCGGACGTGCTCTCAGGTACAGGAGGGAGGACCGTGTCGTTTGGGGAGCACAATGTAACCCCCCCAGCTTCTGAGCCCCAGAGCCTTCGGCTGCAGTGAGGCCTGGGCTGGGCTGCTCACTGGCAAGCTCCTCCCTGCGGCTCAGAGCTGCTCCCTGCCCCCACCTCTGCCAAGGGGTCACGTGGGGCGCCGGGGGTGGGGGGGCCAGCCCATCCCCCAGTGGAAACAAAGCCCCGGGGAAGGTCTACGCCCACCACCCCCGCCTGCCAGGCTGCTGGGCTCCCCGGGAACTGCTCGGGGAGCGTGTCCCCAAGAGGAGGAGGCACCCCTGAGATGGCCCCACTCCAAGTGCCAGACCAGCTTTGTTATCCGCTCCGCAAGAGCCAAGCCCCGGGCTGGTGGCCGAGAGTGATCGGGCACCTGCTCCAGGCCTCGGCAGGGCACCGGGAGGGCTCCTCTGGTGGCTGGGCCGTGTCCCCAGAGGCTGATGGACATCCGTTCGCGCATTAGCTCTGCGAGCCTCTCGGTGGCTTCCTGGAGCATGTAGGAGCCAGCAGCTAGACCAGAGGTGGCCTGAGCTCTGCGTCTGTCCGCCCACCGGCCTCCCCGCCCCCGTCTGCCCAGGCTTTGGAACCCTCCCCCGTGTCGGGCACTCAGGCTGCACAGGGCTCTTGTCCATTGAAAGGGGCCACCAGTATCCCCAGGCAAGGGGCGCCCCACAGGGCAGGGCATGCTTGTCTGAGGCAGGATGCCAGGGACCGGTTCTTCAAGGTCTGGCTCATTCAGCTCTGCCCTGGGGTCTCAGGTCCTTCTCCGCCTGCCTGCAGGGTTGCAGGTGGGAGGGGCTGCCGGAAGCGATAACCAGCAGCGAGAAACCAGTATTTGCTCTGAGCACCCAGATCCACGCGGAGCCATTTACATCCGTTATCCCGCGAGGGAGGTGCCCGGTACCATCGACAGGTGGTAGAGGGGCTGCAGGTGAGGAGATGGGGGCTTAGAGGTGCCTGGGCCTCGCCTACCGCACCGGCTGGTAAGCGCCAGGGCTGAATTCTGACTAGGACACTGAGGTCGATACCTGTACCAGAGTGCCACCACCTCTCTCCCTGGGGTTGGCCTCGGGGCAGCCCAGCAACTCCGTGAGTGTGAGCGGGGACAGAGGATGTGGGGGCCGCTCCAGGGTACAGAGACCACCTAGGCTCCAGCAAAGGCAGATGTGTCCATCCCGGGAGAGATGATCTCGAGGACGATGAGCCCGCCCCGTGGGGGCACCTTAAGCACTGTAAGTGAGAACCGCGGAACAGTCACAAGGGATCATACAACCAGCATAAAATGATTCACGAGGTAAAAGTGGAAACCAAACCCGATGTAAGAGCACGAGCAGAGGCCCAGACGTGACAAACGGTCAGAACCTGCAGGGTGAGCACGGTTACCGGCTTGCATGGCAGCTTACATGTGGGTGAGTACGATGGGGAAGGGAGCTGAGAGACAGGCCTGGGCAGGTCACCCAGACCACACCTCACCGCCCCCGAAAAGCAGGACAGAGGCAGAGGACAAGGGGCGAACAGAGAGTTTTCATGCTGAGCGTACAGGGGAAGCCCCAGCGGAAGGGGATAGCACTGAGCCGAGACCTAGAACCAGCCAGAAGAGTGAGGGGTGGCAGGAGACGTGGGGGGGGGCGCTCCTGAAACCCCCGTGCGGAGTGCTCGCTCGGTGACCGTCAGGAGAGCGGCAGGTGGAAAGGCCCCAGCCCAGCATGGCCCCTCCCCAGGGCCCCCTATGGATGTGGGTGGGCGGGCAGGCTTTGCGGCGGAGGAGTACCGTCCTGCGAGTGGGGCTCCCAGGCAGGTTTGGGAACTACCCTCCAGGGTCTGGCTGGACGGGGCAGGCAGAAGGAGGCGTCCGGCGTCAGCAGCCCGCTTTCCCGGGGCTTGGCCTTGACCCCTTCATACCAGGCGTGTGAGGGGAGGGGGGGGCCGGGTGCAGGAGGAGGTCGCTCAGGTGTCCCTAGGAAATGTTCAAAGCCACCCCAAACCTCTCTGGCCCTGCTCACACTTCCATCAAGCGGACATTGTGAGAATTGACTGAAAAGCAAATTAAGGCATTAGCAAAGGACCGATTAGAAGCTCTCAACATAGCTGGGGGAGGGGAAGGGGCACAGCCACAAGGGTCAGCCCCCAGCTCCACCTCGTCTCCCAACGCCTCTGTCAGTCGGGTCCTGAGGGCGTTCACAGCCCACTGGCCGCTCCTCTGACACCGTCCCCTTGTGCGGGTCCTCTTTCTGGGTCCCCCGTGTCCTCTGCTGCATTCTCTTCTCTGTCCTGGACCCCGGGGGCGGGGTGGAGGATGCCCCAGCCCTCCCCTTCCTCCCAACACCGCCCTCCCTGCCAGGACCCCCACCTGGGCACCGGACGGAGAAGGCAGAGCAACTGGACACTCGGGACCCACGTCCCCTCCCCTGGGGTTTTGGGGAGCAGGCAGACCCGCTCTACCTCCCCCCGGAGGGACTGACCACCATGCTGGCTGTCTGGGGGTGCCAGAGCCAGGGTCTGATGACTGCACCACCAGGACCCCGGGCAGGGGCTGCCCCCTAGCTGCCCCGACAACACCGGGTCCTCAGGCAGATGCTGCCCCCTTGCTGCCCCCACTCCCCTTCCAAGCCCCGGCCCTGGGGGACACCTGGGGGACACCTGGGGGGCTGGCACGCTTGGCCTCAGCCAGCTGATCTTGGAGTCAGCCAAGGCCTAGCATTCGCCGGCCTCCGGCACCATCTGCTGGTCACTGCAGGAGCTGGGCCTGCAGGCTGGGGAGGAGCCAGGCCGCCCCGTCACAGGGCCCTCGCGTCGGGGGGCGGGGGGGTGCTGAGGTTGGGACAGAGAAAGCTCAGGGTCGGGGGTTGTACGGCGCCCCCGTGCCCCCTCTCGCTACCTCCTGCCCCCCCAAAGCACAACCCCGGGGTGTGGAGACCCTGCCCACGGCTCCACCCATGCCCACGGCTCCGCCCATGCCCACGGCCTGGCAGTAAGCCCGTGGCTCCTGCGCGGCCTCAGCCGCTGGCTCAACCTCTCTGAGCTTCAGTGTCCTCCTCGGCCACATCAGGTCACAACTGATGCTCTTCCTGTCCACTCCGCCCCAAGTTTCCAGGACAGCCCTGCCCTGATTCTGTCCCAGGCCCAAGTCTGTCCCTCCCCAGACCTCCTGGAGCCTGTGCGGCCCTCCCCAGTGCCCCCCTCCCCAGTGCCCCCCACAGCGCCTCCCCTTGCCCCATAGCCCTCGGTAGGCAAGCCCTGCCCTTGGGGATCAGTGCCATGGGCATCAGGAGCCCTGAGTGTGTGTGGCATGGACGCACCAGGAGAAGAGGGGACCTGCTTGAAGGTCCGTGTCCACCTGTCCACGGCCAGGCCCCAGCCCCTCCCGCAGGTGCTGCTCATTTCTGCGAAGGGGACAGCTGGGGCCTGTCACCTGGGGGTGGGCCGGGCCCTCCTGACGACGGGAGGAGGGCTGCTAAGGCCTGGCAAGCTGCCCAAGGCCCAGGTGCTCCTAAGCCCTCTACCCTGCCAGGCTTGCTTCCTGCCGCTGAGACCACTTCTGGGGCCAGATCTGGGGACCCCAACAGAGGCAGCCTCCTCTTCATCCCCGCCTCCTCCTCAGTGCCCCCCCCATCCCCACCAAGCACCCGCCCTGCCCAGGTCCCCTGAGGGAGAGCGGCGTATCCCTGCGACTCTGTGCTCTCAGTGGACCACAGCACGCTGCGGCCAGCCGCAGGCCCAGGCTCCCTGATCTCTGGGCCCCAAGTGCAGAAGCCCTTGGAGCAAAGCAGGCACTTGCCACCGGGGGGCGTGAGCCGTTCACAAATGCTTTCACTCACAGGGCCACCGTCCAGTCCTGCTTTCTGGTGAGGATCTCCCACGTCATCCAGATTGGGGGCCTGGGGTTTGGGGCCAAGACCCAGGACCCAGAGGAGTGGGCTGCAGTCCCTGTTCTGGTAGGGAGGGGTGGGGAACCACGTGGGGTGTGAGACCTCCTGCAGACCCCAGCCCCGTCCACCCTCTGCTGGCTTTGCTGCCCGGGCGAGTGGCCAGCCTGGCCGCCCCACACTCTCCAGCAGCTGGCTGGCGACCCTCCCGGTGGCTGGTGGACCCTGCTCGGCCAGGCTGGCCACACCTGCCACAGCAGCTGGTTCAAAATCCCCAAATCCCAAACACCGGCCGCTCGGCCCCATTTGGCCCAGCCAGAGAGTCCTTGGCCCTGACCGTCGGCCTGTCCCTCACTGAACTGGCCATCAGGGACTGTGGCCAGGTAGGCAGGTGGGCAGCGCCCCAGCATCCCAAGATCCCAGGGGCTGCTGGCAGGCCAGACTGTGCAGACCCCGGGCCTTGGGGGGTGGGCATGTCCCCACTGCTGGAGTGAGTCTGGAAGGCCTGCAGACTCATTCCTCAGCAGAGAGAGTAGCAGAGATGTTCATGCAAGAGTCTGGCCGCCCAGCCGCCTCGGGCCCGAAGGAGGAGAGTCTGGGGTGTTGGCCTTTTTGGTCGTGGGGGGACCCCCAAAACTCGGGCTGCAGGAAGCAAGACGGGAGTAAGTTTACAAGGCCGCGTGGTCAGGGCTCAGCGCCGACCCTTGCTTACTCTGCAAGCATTTGCTGAGCACCTGCGGGATGCTGGCGTGGCCAAGGGGCCCCCAGTGACCAGGCCATGCCACACAGGGGCAGCCTCCTCCTGGCCCCCTGACCCTCTTGGGCACTGACAACAGCTGTGAGCATCCCCCACTTTGCCCAGGCACCCCCTCCCTGCAATGCCCCTCCCCAAGCTTGCCCCGTGTCTGCCTTGCCCCCAGACCTGCCCCACCCCTGCTCAGCCCCAGGACACAGGTCAGCCCTTGTCAGCCTCGGGAAGGGGCTCTGGGCAGCTGCTGGGTGTGGATGCGCCCCGCCCAGGGGAGGGGTTTACCCAGCACCAGGGGTGGGGTCAGCCCTGGTCTCCGAGTAGAGATTCAGGCCCAGACATCATCAGGAGTAAACAGTCCCAAGGCGACAGCTTCCTGTGAGCAGCATGAATCTTGGGGGGGGGGGACGTCACAGCCCCAGGAACTGTGTCCATGCGGCCTCGCATCCCCAGGGGTGCTGGGGTCACACGTGGAGGTGGTAAGGGGCATGGGCAGGGTTCAGCCCCGTGCTCTCCCTGTGCTGGCCCTCCCCCTAGCTCCCTCCCTGTCCCTCCCTCCTCACTCCCTCAGCCCTCGTCCCCCAAGCATCTGCAGCCACTGTAACTGATACCCCAGGCGAGGCGGCCTGGGCTCTGGGCTCTCCTGGCCCTCTCGTCTCCGGCCCAGCTGTTGCTGGGGAGGCCGTGTCTGTCCTGGGGGCCAACAGCTGCAGGCCCGGAAGACTCCCCCTACCCTGAAGCAGGTGTGCCCTCCATGGCCCAGCCCTGTCTGCCAAAGGCCAGTCCCAGGGGTCCAGGGGCCTCTTGCCCTCATCTGCTAGGCCTCCGGGGCCCTGCGCTGTGATGGCCTCAGGGGTCCTCAGGCCTAGGGCAGCAGGAGCCAGGGCTCCTTTGGCCGGCCTGTGGGCCAGGCCAGTGGAGCCCTCAGGAGCGACAGAGCCAGGAAGGGCCTCTGCCGCCCGCCACACCACCCGACACTTTGAGGCCAGTGGTGCAAACCCAGATGGAGTGCTCTGTGCAAGGTCTGCAGGGGAGCGGGCAGGGGGGTCAGCTTCCTCCAAGGAACACGGAGTGAGTGGACAGCAGCAAGCTGCCTGGGGAGCCCACCCCCCATCCAGACTCGGCTGCTCCCCTCCCTCCAGGCCCGGTACCGACTGTCCTCCCTGACCCACTAACCTGTCCACGCCATCTGTTCCGTTTTCGCAGCCACAGAAGGAGAAGGTCCCTATGCCATCGGACCACTTGTGAACATTGATCAAGGGGGCCCCCTCCATCTTGGGGTGCCTCTGATGGGTGCTGAACTGTAAGAGAATGAACTCGTGCTGTTTTCAAGCCCCCGCTCCTATTGTGAGCACTGCTTACACGGGCACCAGGACCCTAGCACACGCCCTGTCCATCCCCGGACGCAGCAGGAAACTGCTCAGTAGCTTCCTGGCCCTCGGGGCCTGGTTCCCCCGAGGCGCCCGGCAGGCCTGCCTCTGAGCTCTGCACTGGCTGTCCTGTGCCCCCGACGTTGGCATGTGCTGACCCCAGCCTCGTCCCTGACGCCGGCGAGTGCTGACCCAGCTCAGAAGGGCCTCCGTGGTCCTCGTGCGTGAGCAGCGTCACCAGGCTGGGCTGGTGCTTCTCTGAGGGTTCAAACCTTCACTGTTGACCAGATGGCTCATCCTGGGAGCGGAGACTCCAGCTCAGGGGCAGTCCCGCCACGGACGTCGTGGGCTCCAAGGTCACAGACCCCCCTGCACTCCTCCAACCAGACCTGCTGGGGCTTCCACGCCTCCCTCCCAGCGTCTTGGTTACGAGCCGGGAGGAGTTAACGGCACGCCGACCAAGGCCGGGAGTGGTGGCCCTCAGGGACGCGGGGCACGGGCAGTGGAACCGGGAGACACCACGAAAGGGTGGCGGACAGGAGCCGCAGGCTCAGAATGGGACTGGGGACCCAGAGAGAAGGCTCTGCGGGGACACGGGGAAGGCTGGGCAGCATGGGTCACGGGGGGATGAGCCCTGGTCACCTTCGCTCACCCCACAGTGGGAGAGGCTGACACGGAGCTGCCGTGGCACCCCTAACCTCCAGCTCCCCACCCCACACGGGGCCCCCGACAGGGCTGACCTCCAGGAATGGAGCAGCAGCTCTCGGGGGACGGCACACCATGGGGGCCGCCTGGGGCTCGAGGTGGATGCAGGCTCAGGGCAGGGCTTGTGGGCAGCGGGGCAGACCCACCGTTACCCCGGAGCAGGCACACACAGGGGTCAGAGGAGTGCACCGCCCAGGCTCCCGTAGTTCTGCAAGAGTGCGGGGCTCCCTTCCTGATGTCTGTCCTGGGGCTGCGCTGAGTGGCGTCCTGGGCGTCGCGGGTGCCATGTTTGCCATCTGGCTGAGAGCGAGCGAGAGATCATCCCACACAGCACCCAGCCTGGGCTTGCTTGGCCTTAGAGCAAGGCTCCAGGCCCCTCCTGGGAGCACGCTCTTCCAGGTCAACTTAGATGTACACACTGCAGTGGGCCACCCAGCAGCCCGGGCTCTGGGACCTCGGGCCTCCCGCTGACTCCCCGGGCTGCCCGGCACGCAGAGCAGGGGCCGGGCCTTCTGGCGGCCCCAGCCCGGTCCTCTCCTGCGCCCCCACAACAGGACGCCTGGGCCAGACGCCACAGGCAGACAGGGTCCGGCCCCTTCTGAGCCCCTGGCATTTGCAACATCGGTCACCGCGCGGCACCCAGTCCGTCCGCCGCCCCTCCAGCCCGAGGCGCAGCCGCGAGGTGGCCAGCTGGCTTCCAACAAGTGACTTATCCAGGCTTTGTTTCTCCCCAGCATCTTCAAACAAACATGTGATGGTTTTATTTGGACGGAGCGGCTCTCCGCACGGTCTGGATTTCCCATCTCCGGGAACCCCTCACTCCTGAGAGGGGCTGGGCCGGTGGATGTTTATTTTATCACTTTCCCCCACTCAGGAGTTTAATAATTCAGCAGCAAGTCTGAAGCGGCTCCGCACGGAGTCATTTGTTTCTCCGGATTTCATTCCTTCCCAGAACCCTGTGTGCACAGGCCGGCTGGCCGCGGATCATGTTTTCCCTCGAAAGAAGTGGTTTTCCTATTAAGATCTTCATTTCAACTAAATTGTTCTACCATCCTTGTCTCGGACGCAGCTGCCCGGGGCCAGCAGCTGCTCCACGGGGCTTGCCCGGCACCCCTGGCGGGTTGGCCCCCCAGGCCTGCCCCTCGGGTGCCCTGGCCAGACACACGGGCCGGGCGCTTTGGGCGCAAACCCAGGCCTTATGTCCGCCGCTGGGGCGTCTCAGCTCGCGGAGGGCAGACGCTGAGCGTCTTGGCTCTGGGCAGGGCTGCACCCCCCACGGGTCCTCCAGAGAACAAGACCTCGGTCAGCACCTCCTGGGTGCTTCCTGGGCCCCGCTTCAAATTGGGCGTCCAGGGCGCTCCCCTCGCAGACAGGACGCCAGACTCTCAGAGGCAACATTTACGAACAAGCTCAGGGCGCTGCTGACGCCACACGCCGTAGTCCGACTGAGACGGGGTTACCGTCCCAGGCCCGCGGCGGGGACACCGAGGCCCAGGGAGGCTCAGCTCCTGCACGGCGGGACCAGCACGCATGCGCCCCGGGCAGCGGGGCGGGGCCTCGACGAAGTGGGAGGGGTGCAGAGGTGGCGTCGGGAAGACCGGCTGACTGGGGGCCCGGAGCCACCTGCTCGGCCAGGTCTGCCCCTCCCGAGTGTGGGCCACCCCGTTCCCCACCGGCCGGCCCCGCCCTGTCTTGTGACGTCTTGGCTCATCTCCCCAGAACTAGATCATGAAGTTCAGAGCAGCAGAGCTCTGGGCTCCAGGCCTTCTTAGGGAGGGCTCCTTAATTTAAGCAACCCTGTGGTGACCGTGCTCCTTGGCCCCACCCAGCCCCCACCCCAGGCATAGCCCTGCGGCCCCGGGCCTGACATCCCCCCACCGGGGTCCTGGCAGAGTGGACGGCTCATGGGGTGCAGGGGCCGGGAGGCACAGGGGGCCGGCTGAGGAGGGCGGGGGTGGGCCTGCCTCTCAGGCGCTGTCAGCTCTTCCAGAAGCTGGAGGCTGGCCGGGTTATCGGGGTGACCGGGTGGGGCCCCATGGAGACAGCAGCGGCTGCAGCCTGTCTCTAGCAGCCCTGACGGCACCAGGCGCCACGCCGCACTGACGCAGGGGGGAGCCCTCAGGGGCTGTGACCACCCCAGGACCCAGTGCTGCTGGTGCGGGTGCTTCCTGACCCTGTGACCCCCATATCCAGGAAAGAACGCAGACCTGAGGAGCCCAGTGCAAAACGAAATGTTCACAAATGACTGGGGACCTGAGTCCCCCAGTCACTGAGCAGTGGGCTCTGTGTCAGATGAGGGCACGTGTCCCCAGGCCCAGGGGCTCCCCGGCCGTTGGGGCCTGGGACGCATGTCAGCCCCCAGCCAGCCTCCCCACACCCAGGCTGGCTGGGGAGGGGCTCCAGCACGCGGCCCTCACCTCGCCCCATCCCTCAGCCCCTCACACGTGTGAGCGCAGCTGTGGACCCCAGGCAGGAGGAAATCCCCCGCTTTGCAAAGGCCCAGGGGAAGCAGAGCTGCCTGGAACAGCTGGGAAAGGGCTGGCTGGGGCGGGGGGGGGGCTCCTGGGCTGCTCTCCCACTCAGACAGGGCCAGGCCAGGGGCACCGTTGCTGAAGTGGGAGGCACGGCAGGGGCTGCTCCTCAAAGACCCCCACCAGGGAACCCCTGAGTTCAGGGATTGCCCCCAACCACCAAGGAGAGCTGGGTGGTGAGGTGCCCTCAAAGGGGGCGGCTGTCCTCACAGAGCTCCCCCCCCTCCACTGGTAATGAGCCAGGGCCCCGGCCGCCCCCCACCTCTGAGTAGGGGCAATTCCCCTGAGTGGCCACAGTGGTCCCCAGAGTAGGACCCAGGCCAATAATCTCCCCTTGCCAGGAAATGACCCGAGGAATTTAGGTTTACCCAGGGACCAAGGGAAGAAAGGGGGGGCAGGAGGGAGCATTGTGGGGCCCTGAGCCCAGGGAAGGTTGTAGCCCCTTCTCCTGGCTGCCCCTGGAGCTGTCCTGGGGGGCCATGAGGCTAGGATCAGGTGTGACCTGAAGTCACTGGACAGCCCGCCCCAGGGGGACAGTAGCTTTGGGGGTCAGACATGGAGGTTAGTGACCACGTGCAGGCCGAAGGAGAAGCATGTCCCTGCTCAGAGCCCCCTTCCAGCAGGCCCAGCTCAATGGAGGACCTCCACAGAGCCCCCCCACCATGCCACAGCATCTGCCTGCTTAGGACATGCTGTCTTTGGACCCCCAAGGAGGAGGGGCTCTGTAGTGGCCCTACAGGGGTGGGGGATACAGCCCGCGATGCCTGCTAGACCAGAGCTGGCTGGTGATGCTTCTCGGGGCTGCACATGGACATGGCCACAGGCAGCCGAAGCTTGGTTCGCCTGGAGGAGGGAAGGGAACGGAGCTCGTCCATCATGGGCCCTGAGCTCCTCCCCAGTGTTCCTCCCGCTGCTAAGACCTGCTCAACATACTGAAGTCCTCTGAGACAAATAACAGAAACCTCAGTCTCCTTGACTTCAGTGAAAAGCACATGTTTCTGGATCACGAAGTTGGGGTATGGCTTCAGGCATGGCTGGATCCAGGCGCTCAGCTTTCCTGCCTCTTCTGCTCAGCTCAGCTCTGTGCTCTCCCAGGGAAGATGGCCTCCTCCATACACTGAGCTCCAGGGACGAGAGTTCCCATGTCTCCTTCGTGTCAGGTTGGCTCTGTGGTCACATAGCTTATCCCATGTGACCCAGGTTAGGGAGAGGACCCTGTCATAAAACCCCTTGCCCACCACAGAGCCCAGGTGGCCAGGGGCCTATGTCCCCTCTGAGGACCTGTGGGGTCTAAGCCTCCAAGAACCTGTGTTGAAAGGGTCTTTGCCTAAAGGAGCTGCCTGGTCTTCCTGAGTGACCACCATGGGATGGTCAGCAGGAACCCAGGACAAGCTCCATACAGCCACCATCCCTTCCCCCCAGTGTAGCAACACCACTCTGAGCCCTTGAACCCCATGTGCTAAGCCAGACGCGCCCAGGCTTCCTGATGGGAACACAGCCAGCCCCCTTGCTTGGGCCCCAAGCAGCACCAGCAGGCCCTTTGGAGACCCCTTCCCAACAGCACAAGCTTAGGGTACATCCTGGGAGCGGCAGGACGGTGCCTGGGGCGGCTCTCCCACCCACAGCACGGCTCTTGGCTATAAGGAGCCTGAGGTCTGGGGAGCAGAGGGAAGCCAGCGCGGACGGCCGCCCGAGACACCCCAAGGAAGGGCCCCTCGGTGTGGCGCTCTCCTCCTGGATGAGCCCCACCCTCTCCTGTGGGGCGCTGGCACAGAAGCCGCACTGGGCTGGGGGCACAGGGCCGGCTTTGCTGCGGCCCAGGACGGGTGGGGCCTGCCTGTCCGGCTCCGTGCTGCCCGGCCTGGCAGCCCCCCCACACAACGGGGCTCTGAGCCCAGGGTGGGCCGGGAGGCGCTGCCCGCTGCCCGCTGCCCGCCCGCTCACAAGGGCCCCATTGTGTGGCTGCGGCTGTGGGCAGCAGGTGGCTGCCTGGTCCCGCACGGGGAGGCCCTGCCGCCAGCCGCGCGAGCGGAGGAGGGCACCGCGGGTACTGGCAGGGTGGGGGCCCGCGTGGGCCGGGCTGGGCCAGGGCGTAGCACTCACAGAGCGGGGCCTGCAGCATGAACGCACCATTCTCCCGACCCCAGCCCCGCCCGCTTGGCCTGGACAGCATGTGGCGAGGCGGCCCTCACCCCGCTGCAGGCCTGGGGCCAGTGCCCAGCTGCACCCGGGACTTGGATGCTGACACTCTGGCCCAGGCAGTGGCTGGGGCCATGGACGGCTCTGAGCAGAGCAGTCCTGGCGGCTTCCTGGAGGCAGCAAGAAGCAGAAGGGCAGGAAGTGGACCCAGCATGAGAGGGAGGTCCCCCAGGAGCCAAGGGAGGCTGAGGGCGACCCCAGGGCAAGAACAGGCCTGAGGTTCACACCCCCATTTGGCCTTGGGAGGTGTGCATCCCCTTTTTGTGCCTCAGTCTCTCCATCCGTAGAAGGGAGAGCACCAAAACCGCCCCAGAGCAGCTGAGGGCATGGCACAAGCTAGCCCATGGGCAGGCTGGTCTGGGGACAGTGCCATGGCAGGACTGGCCAGCCCTTCCTCTCCAACTGCAACTGGAAAGACCTCTTGTGCCCTCGGGTGCCCACGGCCACCCCGTCCTCACTGAGACGCCCCCTTCCCAACTGGGTGGAGAGCAGCACGTCTTCCTGCAGCCCACGAGGCGGGGGGGAGGGGACACAGGAGGGCCTTGGGCGGCCCTTTCCGTGGCCCCCGCCTCCACTCCCAGCCCTGCTCCCACCCCCAAGCCTCTCATACCAGGCAGTGAGCCCGTGTCTGGCTGCCCAGGGCTAGACCCTGGACTGGCCTGTCCAGTGAAGGCGTGAGGCTGGGCCTTGGCTCCCCACCCGGCCCCCTGAGCCCCCACACCAGCGGGGAGCATTTGGGGGGGTGACGCCACCCTCCCTCCCCGAGTGGCATTAGGTAAGGATGGCTGGAGCCAGGCCGATGGTCAGGCGGGCCTCCGGCAACTTGTGGCCGGGTCAGTTCTGCCATGGCTCCCTGGCCAGACCCGGAGTCCGGGGTCAGGTTGCCCTCCAGACCCGCCCTGTGTCCAGACCAGCCGGCAGGCAGCCCGCCCTCCAGGGCCCCTGGGGCCTCACGGCTGCTGTGGGTACGTCGTTGCTCCAAACAAGGGTTCGAACGAATGCTGTTTACTGTCTGGGACGTGACAGAGGAGAGGAGGGAATAGTCAGCCCCGACTGCAGGATCTGAGTCAAAATAAAGCCTGGCTACGGGCCTGGGCTCCCCGGGACTGCGGGGGCAGGGACAGGAACTCACACCTGCCTGCAGCCCAGCCCCTGCCGTGGACACAAAGCCCGTGGGAGCTCTGCAAAGGTGGCCTTGGGGAGCTGACCAGCACTTATGTGGCCCCATTTCACAGACAAGAAACCGAGGCCCAGACCAGCCCGTGTCTCAGGGCAGCCCTGCAGGGTCGGTGTGGGCTGGCCTGTCCTCAGCTAAGTCCCACTTTGGCCTTCTCCTGAGGAGGACACTCCTGGGGACCCATGTGCTGCCCCCCCCCGCCCCGAGCTGCCTAAGCGGGGTGGGCTCTGTGCAGAGCACCCCTTGCCCGCCAGCCCAGAAAGCCACAAACCGCTTGGCTCCGAAGCCACACGCCTCCAGTGCCTTTCCCTCCCCGGCACCGCAGCCGGGCCTCCCGCCTGGCTCCACCCGCCCCTGGGCCTGGCTGAGGAGGCCCCCCTTGGCCTGGCAGTGCAGAAGGGGCCGACTGGCACACTCAGCAAGGCCAGGGTGTCAGGGAGAGAGGTTCCAGGCAATGGAGAGAGCTCCACTGGGCGCTAGATGGAGTGGACGCGGCAGGGCCGTGGGAAGAGCACGTTTATTCACTGACGCTGGAGCCGGGCTCCGGATCCGGCTGAGTGCTGCCCACCCAGGGCTGGGCCCACGGAGCTGTCACCACCCCGCAGCACAGCCCCACGGTCACGCGGCCCTGGCCGAGGCCCTGCAAGCCTCACCTGCTGCCAGACATCCTCCCTCCCTCCTCAGCCCTGCTCACCAAGCCCTGCCGACCCCACTGGCACCAGCTCAGGGCTGCCTCCTCCAGGAAGCCTGCCTGAGACCATCCACTCCTCGGTGGAGCAGCTCATGGCAGGCGGCCAGAGTCCAAGGAAGGGGACCGGAACCTGGAGCCATGGCATCCCTCCGTCCCCCCGTCAGCTGCCCAGGCTCTGGGACTGGACGTCTTAACCATGCTCCCCACCCCGCAGGCCCCTGTCCTTGGGTTCTGGGGCCAAGGCATGCGTGTTGTCTCTGGTGCTGGCTGGCAGACGGAGCCCCCCAGGTGATGAGGGTCGCCCCCAGGAGACCCTGCTGGTCTCCTGCCTCTGAGGGGCAACCAGGACCCCCATGATCAGGCCTCCACTGCCGTTCCTGGCCCCGCCTTTCTCGGCGCCAGCAGGCTGGCCAGGGTGTGTGGGGAGGGCAGAGAGGGGTGGGCGGGGGACGGGGTGGGGGCTCCCCACCCGCGGTCGCCTGGATGTGGCACAAATCAATTCTCCCCCAATTTCTTCCTGGGCCAATCTGGAGGCAGATCAGACAGGGAATTCCACAGCCGGCGGAGCGGAGCCAGGCTTCATGTCGGGCAGACCCGCTCCCCCGCCGCCAGCCTCCCCCCCGGAGCCCAAATCACAGCCAGAGCCCAATTACCCGTGCTCCCGTCACACCCTGTGGCTCCGTGAGGACCGGGGAGGCAGCCTGACGCCCCCCGAGGCCCAAGGGTGCCCCACCCTGCCTGGACCACAGCCTGGTGGCTGGTGGCCCACTGCCCTGTCCCCCTCACTGTCCCCCTGGCGCATCTGCGGGCAGCGGCCCAGAGCTGCCCAGAGCTGCCCCGGGGGCCGGCTCTGGGGCCACAGACGGTGCCGTACCATCTTTAGCTCCGGGTTCCTGGAGTGTGTCTGTCCAGACACTGTGAGCCCCTGGACACAGAATAACCGCAGTTCTCAAAATTTAAAAACAGTTTGCTGGGTGAAGGGTAGACGTGGGGTTTGGCTTTTAAGTGAGAGGTTTAGGCAGACGCTCTCGGGGCCGGACAGCAGCATTGGAAAGCCACTCATCGTGTTGGGGTGCCCCTGAAAGGGGGTGGGCTGGCGTCCAACCATGGGGACAGGGCTTCACCAGACAGCTGAAGGGGGGGCACCGGAGGCGTCGGGGAGGGACAGGCCTCCTGGGGAGGCTGTGGCCAGGAGCCCCAGACTTGGGTCAGTGGAATCCTGGGTCAGAAGATCCACCTTTTTCTCACCTGGAGTTCCCCACCATGAAGAAGGAGCTCTGGGGTCAATGCAGCCACACCTGGAATGTTATCTGGTGACCAGGATGGCTCAGCAACCTTGCTGGCCTCCCAGGGCTTCTGCTCCACGGCCTCAGTGCACTTCTCGCTTCCTCAGAACATCCACCCTGTCTCCCTCCCTCCAGCCCCACCAACCATGGCAACATGAAGCCTATCCCTGCCACAGGACCTTTTCACCTGCTCTTCCTGGAATTCCTCCACCCCAGATCTTGGCACATGAGCTCTGTCCTATCCATCAAATCCAGTCAAAAATGCCACCCCCTCTTAGTCCTCTTGGGCTGGCATGACACACTGCCATACTCAGGGGGCTTAAACAGCAAACATTTGTACAGTTCTGGAGGCTGGAAGTCGAGGTGCTGGCAGATTCAGGATCTGGTGAGAACCGGCTTGCTGACCTCTTGCTGTGTCCTCTTCATGGGAGGCGGCTCTTACAGAAGGACACTAACCCCATTCATGAGGCACATGACCCCATCACCTCCCCAAGTCCCCACCTCCTAACACCATGACCTTGGGAGTTAGGGTGTAACACGAGTCGGGGGGAGTGTGAACATTCTGTCTGTCGCATCCTCTGAGGAGCCTCTCCGATCTCCGCGCGCGCCCACACCATGCCGTCTTGCCCCTCGGGGACCTCGTGCATGCATCTGCCTTCCTGCCCGTCCCCAAAGCCCAGTCCAGCGTCCAACCCTCGGAGGCATTCAGCTGGTGCTGCCGAGTAAATTGGTACACAAGTGGCCATGAGCATCCCCGGCTGAAACTGGAAATAGAGACCTGGCCGTTTGGTTACATGATCCACCAACATCTGGTGTGCGATTCTTCTCACTAAATTAACCAGCTGTTTCGGAGTCGTGCATAACCAGGCTGATTAAATTCATTCTTGTGGGTTGACTCGGGTTGATGGAGCAGAGCAGTGAGCTCAGTGATGGACCTCGAGTGCTGGGGAACTTGGCAACTTGGCATCCTGGGCATCAGCGAGGGGAAGGCATGGATCCCACTACTGGCGCGGGACACCGTCCCCCATAAACTCGTGTGCGGTGAGATCCCTACCTCACACCAGGCACAAGGACAGGTTCCAAAGGAGGGCCACTGACAGACAGTAAAAGCACTTACATGCTCCAAGAAAATGAGAGATACCGCGTGGTAAAGTCGTGCTGAGCCTCTCCTGTAAGCCTGAGGCCACGGCCGGAGATCACCGACGCAGCTCACTCTTTGTGCAGGGACACCTGAGGGTGCGGCGGGCAGCCTGCCCCACATGAGGCTGATACCTAGGGGCAAATGGCAGAGGAGCCAAACCGCCTCCAGCACAGGGAGTCACCGGAGAGGAGGGACGGGTCTCAGCCGAGATGTGGGGACAGGTGGTCCTCACAGGCTGGCTGTTGGTGGACACAAGGAACGGGTGGGTTTCCTAACTGTCACGGTTTTCTGGGAGCGTGGGGCTCCCGAGAGCTCAGCAGACGGCCGAGTCCCTGGTGCTCTTGACCCCAGACGCGAGCGCTCTTGGAGAACTGCGTGCACGTTTCCTCTGCTCGCAGAGCAGGCCTGACTCCCCCGGAGCCAGCAGCGTGTGTCGGGGAGAAGCTGGCTTCACGTCCACGCCAGCTCACAGGCCCAGGGGTGGGGGACCCTGATGGTCAGGTTCTAGCACAGGGTGACACGGACTGATTGGGAAGGAGAAAAATTGAGAATGTGGGTGGGACGACCATAGCCACCCAGTGAAGAGAGCAGGGAGCATCGAAAATGGATGAGGGTGGACAGTCTGGCCAAGGCAACAGGATCCTGTCTGATTTACAGGTAGGCACAGTCCCTGGGTGTGGGACAGCAGAGAGGAAGCCAGTGAGCTCGCCCCCAGGCCAGAACCTTCAGTTCCTGGGGCTTACAGAGACGGAGCGCGTGGGAGAGAAGGAGGGATGGAGACACAGACAGGAAGGGTCGGGGCCCAGAGCAGGGCACGACCAGGCGGGGTCCACCGGGAAGGGCTCTGGCTGTCCATGGGTGTTCAGCGTCTCCCTACACCAGCCCGTGATTTCAATGAGGTTCTCAGCCTGAGTCTCGATTTCCTTGTATTCGTTTGGGAATAAAATGTGCCCCCTTGGGTAAGTGGGTTCTGAGGACTGAATGGGATTTTTCTTGTAAGGCCGGCACAGCCCACCTGGATGCCCCCCAGGGGCTGAGAGAATACCCACCCTGTGGTCCGTCCAACGGGACTTCAGTTCAGCCCTGAACGGAAGGAGAGTCTGACACCCGCTCCAACACGATAAACCTTGAGGGCATGACGCCGAGGACGTCAGTCCCAGAAGGACATAACACCACACGATTCCACTCACGTGAGGTCCCCGAACAGTCCAGTGCATAGACACAGACCACAGAACGGGGCGTCCCCGGGCTGGGGAGGGGAACGGAGGCTGAGTTTGTAATGGGGACAGAGCTTCCGTTGGGAAGACAAATGCATTCTGGAGAGCCAGAGCCGGAGCTATGACCACTGCTTATGTCCCCTGCCTGGTGGACGGGTCACCACCCCTCTGCCTACGGGCTGCAGGCAAGGAGAGCCCAGAAAAGGAGGCCCAGAGGAGGAAGGGAGCCAGTGATGGAGGGAAGGGGGCCCGGGGAGGAAGTGGGGGCTGGGGGGGTGCTCAAGGCAGGAGGTGGGGGCTGGGGGTGCTTGGGGGCAGGTGGGTGCTGCGGGCCACCAGGGCAAGAGGGGCTGCCAGAGGTCAGGGGGAGCCCCACAGCACCGGGGCTGGCTGCTGGCTGGCACCCCAGATTCCCAGGCCCCAGAGGCCTGAGTCTGGAGCCCGCACACTCAGCCCTCAGCCCGGGTGTCGGGGGGAACACCCTCTGGGTTGGCAGGGTGGACAGCTGACGTCGTCTTCAGCTTACGACACCAGGGCTTGTGGCCCCCCAGCTGGAAGCCCACTTCCCTAATTACACGTTGGGACCGTGGTGGGGCCAGCCTGGCTGTGGTCTCAGAAGGAAGTTTCCAGCCTCAGGGCCCCAGGAGACCCGAGACCCTCTAGGCTCCGGAGCAGCCGTGGGGCTGTGCGCGTACGTGCCCTTTGTCTGCACCCCGTGAGGTCCCACTGCCAGGTTCCCACAGAGCATGCCACGACGTGTCTCACGGGGGCTCCGCTTCCTCAGGACCCAAAGGGGGAGCCTTCTTTCTCCGCTAACAGATGCAGCTTTGTTAGATTCGAGGTCCAGCTTGGCCGCCGCTGTGTGCCCAGGTGGCTTTGTGCCTCTGAGCCCCACCTGAGGCCTGTCCCGTCCTGGGAGCCGCTGGACCTCCCCCGCCCCCCGCACGGGGAGGAGCCTTCCTCTTGACCTCGTGACTCTCTGAGACGTGGCCAGGAAAGTCACGGGGGTGGGCTGCCCCACACACAGGGACCCGGTTCTGTGGAGGCTGAGCGGGATCCGGGCCCGAAGCCCCCCCACAACACAGTGGCGGCTTTCGTGGTCGTGTCCAGCCCACGTGGGACGGTCCTGGGGAGTCCGTTCAGAAGGACTGGAGCCAAAGACCCCAGACGCGTCGGCAGCCTGGCTTGAATCCCGGCTCCACCGCCTTCTGTTTCTGACAATGGGCACGTCATGCAGCCCCCTGCCTCAGTTTCCCCATCCGAGAGGCAAGATGCCGAAAGCCTGTGCCTCTGTAGGACGCTGTCAGAAAAGCTGGATGTGGGGCCCTTCTGGGGAGCTCTCGGGGCTCTAGGCTGTCCGGGGGTCCTGCTGACTCGGGGACCCAGCGCAGCCCCAGCCGTGGGCGGGAGGGGCAGGCGGCCATGGGGTTGTGGCCGCAGTGTGGCCTCAGTGAGCCCTTTGCGAGTGAATGAATGCACAAGTGCGTGAGGAGGAATGAGTGAGTGCCACTCGCGTGGGAGCCCCAGGTGCTGCATGCACGCTCCCAGGGAGGGCAGCCGTTCTCCAGAAAGTTCCCTGGCCACCAGCCAGTGCTTCTGTGGGAGCTCTGAGTTGGGGTGGGAGGGGCTGGGGAATGCTGACGAGCTGCTAGGGGGCACGACCTTCAGCCTCACCGGAAACGCTCAGGAAGGGACGTTGGGCGCTCATCAGGTCCCAGCTGTGGGAGCTCTGGGAGGGGCGCCTCCCTCCCTGTCCCAGCCGGGGTGGGGGAGGCTTCCCGGGAAGATGGCCTCAAGGGCGCCAAGGCCCGAGTAAGGGCAAAAATGTGCAGTGCGGCCTCTTACCCACGGGCGCTGCTGTGGGGTGAGTTGTGTCCCCCCCCAAATCCCATGTTGAAGCCATAGCCGCAGGACCTCAGAATGTCCTCCAGGACCCTCCACCTCCTCTTTAAGGAGGCGATTTAGGTAAACCGAGGTCAGCAGGGTGTGTCCCAAGCCCATCTGACTGGTGTCCTCACAAGGAGAGGAGCTCAGGACAGACACACATGGGGACGACCACGCGAGGAAGAGACGGCCGTCTGCACGCCCGGGAGAGAGGCCCCAGAGGAGCCAGCTCCGGCCACGCCTGGGCCTCGGCCTTGCGGCCTCCAGCCCTGGGGGAGAGCTGAACGCTGCCTGGCCGTGTGGTACTTTGGGACGGTGGCCTGAGCAGACCGGTACAGCTGTGGGAAGAATGGCCCCCAAACGTAGCTGCTTAAAACAACAGAGGCTCCGAGGCCCACGGATCTGGGAGCAGCTTGGCCGAGAGGTTCTCGGGCTCTGTCTCTGACTGAGCCACACTCAAGCTCCAGAGATTTTGAAGTCCTGACCTTGAAGCTGCCAGCTGCTGGGCAGATCAGAATACCCTTCCTGGGATGAGTCTACACCCGGAGTATTGACTGAGCCCTGCTCTCAGGGAAAGTCACAAGGGCCAAGCTCTGGGCCCGGCCGACCTGGGCTCAGAGTTGACTTCTCCCCTGACTGGACATGGACCTCTTGCTGCAGACCGCAGCCCCGGGGCTACCATGGGGTCGCAAGTGTTGGGCACCAGGACGGCAGCCCCAGAAGGAGGACTGAACACGTGGTAGGCAATCCCAGCATGCACCCACCACTCCTGTGCCCCTTGACCCAGGTCCTGACTTGTCTGCCTCAGCCCCCAGCAGGTGGCCATGGTACCAGACACGTCACCACTGCCACCACCCTGGCAGCTCCGAGAGCCTCCGCCAGCCCATGGCCGTGCGCGGGTGGGAAGGACACGCGAGCCCACGGGGGCCAAGGGGCTTGCTGAGATCACCTGGCTGGCAGGGCAGGAGAGGGAGCACCCTGGGCTGAGCCCCCTGACCTCGTATCGGACGCCGCCCACATGGGGCTGCGGCCTGGCCTGAACCGGGACCCTCCCGGACCCCCTCCCGGACCCCACGGGCTTCCGTCCCTTTCAGTCACGGGCTGCAGCCAGCAACTGCTGAGGGAAACCACAAACGGCTGTACCTAATTGTCCCAAGCCCCCAGGCCCACGGACGCACACGCCACCGCAGGGAGGGCAAGGCTTCTGTGGAAACCCTCTTCGGGCAGATCCCTCTCTCAGCCGCCCCCCTGCCCCTGTGCGGCTCTGCTTTCCGGCCCCCTCCTCGCTTCCGCGCCTCCAGGATTCCCGGCTTTCCCCGCAGACGGTGGGGGGCTTCCTTCGGAAGTTGCTGGGTCGGAGCCCCAGGCTGGTACAGGAGGAGGGAGCCCTCTAATTACAAGTGTGCAAAGCTCACGGGACGTTAGGAATGGGGCGGCCCCAGGCTCCCAGTGGTGGCGACGCTGGAATGAATTAGGGCTGCCGCGAGGCTTCCCTCCTAACTGCTCCTCGCCAGGTCCGCCCAGGGGTCCACCTCTCCCCTAGGCAGCTGCCTAACTCACAGCCCTAGCCCCGGGACTGAAAACCCTTCCTGCCAGAGCATCTCCCCCATGGCTGTGAGGTCCACGAAGAGGGGCCAGCCCCCTCTGACCACTGGACCCCCTTCCTAGCCCCCTCCCCGCTCCAAGACCCTCTGAAGAGCAGCCACTGGGGGGGGAGGGGATGCCGGCTCAGCCCTGCGAGCCCCTGGGCGAGAGTCCCAGAGGGCCCCCCACACAGACCACAGATGAGGCAGGAGAGCCCGGGGCTTGTTTGTAGGGGTGGGGGAGGTGGAGATGGGGCAGGCGGCAGCCCATGAGGGGGAAGCCAGGGTATTCATGTGTCTTTTCCCGGGGACCTTCGGGCTGCAGCAGGAGTGGAGGGAAAGGGCTGAGGGGGAGCTGGCTGTGTCCCTTCAGGGCCCCCACACAGGGCAGAGAGCATGGCCCCACACTCAGGGCTTCTGGGTTAGAGGGGAGCACAGAGGACCTTCATAAATACAGACACCCTCCTGGAAGGGTGGGGCCCAGTGGAGGAAGGAATCCTGCTCCCCTCCTGCAGCCACCTCTTGGGGATGTGACCCCAGCCCCAGTGCCCACACACAGTAGGTAAGCTAAGACCCATGCTTGGAACCCACCGCACACACCCAGGAGTACTGGAGAGCTGGCCCACCCTGCCCCGACCCCTGGCCTGGTCTGAGAGGGTTAATGACGGGTGGGCAGGCGAGCCCCTCCCCCCAACACTGGCCCCATCTGACCCCTCTGGGCTCTTCCCCTCCCCCCCAGTGCCCACTCTTCCAGCTCTAAACAGAGCCCTGTTGTCCACCGCAGCCCACGCCAGGGGGTGGGAGATGTCGGGCCACTGCGCAAAGCTCATGTGGGCTTGGCAGGACCTTGGGTGAGGCTGCTGACCAGCTCACTCACTCCCGGGGCTGGTGGCCACCTTGGGGGTCTCCAGGACAGGGTTCTGGTCCGGCTGACTGCCCTGCCTCCTCACTGGCCTCTGTCCACAGCAGCAGCACAGGCTGACTGAGAATGTGGGCCCCACCACTTCCCACCTGCGTGGTACTGACCCTCAGTTTACCCCCGCGCGTTACCCAGGGAAGCCAGGAACGTGAGGGAGGCAATGTGGTCACCTAGGTCCCTCACTCGCCAAGCGTCCCCTTCCTCCCCATGTAGCCCCACAAAGCAGGTCCCCCTCCAAAGACAAGGCCCCCAGCTCCTTGCAGCTCCCTGAGGCCCACCCTCCCCCCATAAGCCACTGGTCCCTCACAGCACCCTGAGGTTCACCTCCATAGCTAGAAGCCTTAGACCATCCCCACTGGCCTCACGAGCCTGAGGGAGATGATGTCAAGCTGGAGTCAGAGGGTGTCAGTCACTGTACCCCAGGCAGCTTCCACTCAGGGCCAGGCCCCGCCAGGCCTCTGTCCAGATGCTCTGGGCATGCACCCTTGCCATGAAGCTGGCCTCACACTGGGCCTAGTGCCCCCTCACTGGGTTCCCAGGGCCCTGGCCAACAGCCGCCCCTCCTCAGCCAAGCCCATTCCCCAGGCGTCCACCCAGGCTGGCATCGCCTCCTCGAGCCGAAGCATGGTCCGGACCAGTGGAGGCCAGGGGCACATGGGAGTCTCTGCAACCTGGAACCCCTGCCCTTCCACAACTATCTCCTCGCCCGTCCACTCCTGCCCAAACTACCTTTTGTCCAGCTGTTCTTGCCCTTTCCCTAGCCTGAACCAACTTGGAGCAGCAGACCCATCTTCCTCCTGGAGCTTCCCCCCGTCCAAAGAAGGGTGAGCAATTTACACTGCTGTAAGCTGGAAACACTTCTCTGTTGCAGTGACAGGAGCCAGCAGGTCCAGACTCCTGGCTGGAGCCCACAGCTGTGCTCTGGGCTGCCTGCCTAGTGGCCGGCAGGGAGGCCGAAGCCCTGGGGAGGGGGGCAAACCGTGAGTCCTGCTGGGACTCAAGTCCTCTCCCATTTATCATTCACCCAAGATCAAACATACAAAGAGATGAACAAATGGATAGACAAAAGGATGAATAGACATACAGATGTATGGATGGAAGATGGATGGATGGATGGATGGGGGATGGGTGGATGGATGGGTGGATGGTGGATGGATGGATGGATGGATGGGTGATGGGTGGATGGGTGGGTGAATGGATGGATGGATGGGGGATGGGTGGATGGGTGGGTGAATGGATGGATGGATGGTAAAGTGGATAAAAGGATGAATGGAAATACAGATGGATGGATGGATGGATGGATGGATGGATGGATGGATGGATGGGTGATGGGTGGATGAGTGGGTAAATGGATGGATGGATGGGGGATGGATGGATGGGGGATGGATGGATGGGTGATGGGTGGGTGGGTGGGTGGATGGATGGATGGTTGTATGGTCAAGTGGATAAAAGGATGAATGGAAATACAGATGGATGGATGGGTGGGTGAACAGACTTAACAGGGCCTGGAAGGCAGTAGTCTGGGATGGCAAACGGCCTTCAGCTCCCTTCTCTTGGCTGTCAGGGACTCATGGGAGCAGAACCACCAGCCAGGGGATTAAACAGCAAACCCTGAATCACCCTAACCCTGCCCTTTGAATTCAGTGGATGGTTCTACAGGTGGGCACGTGACCCAAAAGTTTGCTCTGGACTGTTTCTTGCAAGGATTTGGAGATCATGCCACAACATCTGTGATGCTGATGGGCCCTGGGGACAGGAAAGACACAGTGGGTTCCAATTCCTGTCATCTCTGGGACCTGCCTGTGGCTGAACGGTGTCCCCCAGATTCATGTCCACCAGAACCTGTGAATATGACCGTATTTGGAAAAAGATCTGAGTGCAGATGCAATTCAGTCAAGGATTTCTAATTGAGGTTATCCTGGATTACCTGGGATGGACCTTAAATCCAATGAAAAGTGTCCCTATGAGACAGAAGGGAGACACGGACCCAGGTGAGGGGCACAGATTAGAGTGACGCAGCCACGGGCCAAAGAACATGCAGCCACGGGCCAAGGAACCCCATGGATTGCCACCCACCAACCCAGGGAGCTGCCTCCCTCCACCTGGTGGGCTGTCCCTTCTCCGTCCACCAAGCCGGGGGTGGGTTCACCTGGGTTCACCTCCTGGCTTCATCTCAGGCACTGGTCTGGGGCATCTCCCCTTACTCTCTGAACCCCAGGGAACTGAGCCTGGAGGTGGGGGAAGATGGGGACCCCTCTCCACCCTCTCTACCCATCGCGTCCCAACAGTGTCAAGGCCTGGGCCCCGGCTCCCCCTCTACCCTCCATCCTTCCCGCCAAGCTGTGGCCCCTGCCAGCTGCTGCCGGTCTCCATACACCTCGCCCCTCCTCTGTCCCCCATCGTGGGGTCACTCTGCTCCCTTTGGTGTAAATGCCTTGAGGAGGGAGTTCTCTTTCCCGGCAGGCCCTTGACTGACGGCCATTCTTATCAATACCGTGGTCCTGTCCCTGAGCCATCTGGCCCCTACTCGTGGCCCAGAGCCGCAGCTTCTGACCCTACTGTCCAGCTCCCTAAGTGGCCCCACAGCCCCGCTGAGCTGGTGCCACGGTCAGTCCGTCCTCTGCCTCGGCCGGTGCTCACGTGGGAGCGGAGCCCAGCTCCAGCCTCGTCCACACAGACCTCCGTCAGCATGGCCCAGGGACAGGGAGCCGAACAGAGCCGCAGCGGCAAGGGGTCTTCATTAGGCTGGGAACGTGCGTGACCCCTACATCACAGAACCTAGAGACCCTGCACCCAGCTCTTGGGAGCAGACCCCGACCAGACCAATAGCGTGGGAACCCGCTGTGCCCCCAGGATGCCCTCGGAGCTCCCCTAGGCCTCCCTGGCCTCCCCACCCCTCTGAGGTCATTTTCCACCCGGCCCACGCCCGCTGGAAAAATAGACCAGGACACCTCGCTGCCAAGCCAGGGGGGCCGCTGGGTGGGGGGGCAGTGGGAACCCAACCAGACGGCAATTTAAAACAGGAGGCACTGCTCGGTGGCCGCCAGGGGACCGGGCTGTGGGGGCCAAGCAGGGCGCCCCTCAGGGAGCGGCCTCATCCAGGCCAAGAGTACCCGTGAGCGTGCAGGGAGCCAAGTGCCTAGAGCCACCTGGCAGACGGCCGGCGACAGGGGTGGGGGGTGGCGCCCACACCCTCACGTGCCCCCACTCCCTCCACCTTACAGCCGATCACAGAGCTCCCTATGGTGTGAACGTGCTCAGACCCGGAGGCCCAGGTCAGGGTGGCGTGGGCGGCTTCTTGGTCCCATAGCGGCCTGAACAAAGTGCCACAGACCAACTCACCCTCTTGGTCTGGGGGCCAGAAGGCAGGTCTACCGGGGCAGGCAGCAGTCCCACCAGAGACCCACCGGGGAGGGTCCCTCCCACCTCGCCTGGCTTCCAGGGTGACCAGTGTCCCTTGGCTTGTGGCCCCGGGGATGGCCTCCCTCATCATGTGGCTGTCCTCCCTGTGTGTCTGTCTTCCTTCTCTCTTCTTGTAAGGACGCCCATCACTGGATTTAGGGCCCGCCCTGCTCCAGACTGATCTTAACACAGAGACATCTGCAAAGATCCTATCCCCATATACGGCCACTTTCTGAGGTTCTGGGTAGACGTGAACCTTGAGGAGACCCCGCACAGCATCCCAGGAGATGAGCAGTGGCCTGGCACTGGGTGACACCTGACGGACAGGAAAGATGTGGCAGGAGGAAAGAGGGGCCATCGGACACTTTGGGCAGGCCTGACTTCGGGGAGAGGGACCCTCTGGGCTAGGAGCCCCCTGGGGCTGGCCCCTGAGTGCACTGAGTGACCAGAAGAGAAGGACGACAGACTGGACGGCGGGACCCAGCCAGGTTAGGAGCACAGGCTCCAGCCCCCAGGGGAGGCCAGGGGGCTGGGGGAGAGATGACCGTCCTTGGGGCCAGGCGCGTGTCTGGGGGACGTGGTGGCCTTCCCTGATGACAGACGTCCGCAGCACTGAGAGGAGACAGAGCTGCGTTCACCCTCCTGGCAGCGAGCTCCCCTGGGCAGGGAGATGAGGGGCCGAGGCCTCCCAGGGCCTGTCAGGAACGGGGTCGCCAAGGGGCTGGCGAGAAGGCAGCTGCATCGGGGGACAGCGGTACTGCATCTGGAGGGAAGGCGGGGGTCGGGGGGCCGCACAGACTTCCTTCCTGGGCTGAGACGCCGACGGGAAGCAGTTGTGTGTCTTGGAATGCAGAGCGGGGGTCCTGGCCTCCCCGGACCAGTGCCTAGCGTCCCCTGGGCTCCCAGTCCACGGGTTCTGGAGGAAGAAGAGCCATCTGTTTTCTGTCGGATGGACGGTCTGGGGCCGCTCCTCACGCGGCTGGGGGCCTGGCCTCCAGGAGGGGCGTCTGCGAGCCAGCCAGCTGCCCCCAACGTGCAGAAATGGGAGAATGACCACAGCAGCTTGGCCAGCCGGCCGACAGTGCTGTCCCTGTTGTCCTCGCTAAACCCTGTGGGGCAAGAAGGCCAAGCCTTCCAGGAGGTTCCAGGTTTGCCCCGTGTGGGAGCAGGATGGCAGCAAGGTCTCCCTGGTCTCCTGTGGCGGTGCCCCTCGCCCCGCCCCATGCCGCCCCCTCAGCAGACCAGCCAGCTGGCCCTGGTTGGGGTGCTGGACGTGGGGCCTGGGGTCTTTCACGGGAGCCCCTGTTCTTTCCACCTCACGTCGCTGGGAGAAAAGCCTCTGCCAGGCGTCCTGAGAGGCCAGCGCCTCCGTCCAGACTGGAGCTGTCTGCCTCATGTAGGGCCCCTGCTTCCACGGAGAGCCCCTCAGCACAGCCCTTCTGGGGCGCTGGGTTTCCAGCCCCTGAACCACTAGGAAGGGGCGCCGCTCCTGTGCTCGGCGGCTCTGGAGCCGGCTGGCGGTCAGGCCTGGGGAAGCACATTTGTGAGCACAGAGGCCTGGCGCCCCACCGCCCGGGCAGGTGAGGACAGCTGACAGCGCATCCCCGGGACAGCGTGCATGACGCGGGAACTCTCCACGGGCCGCGTGAGCGCCACGGGAAGGAGGGCCACGCCACAGGGCGTTTCCTTTTTTGATGCGGTAAAATATTCATGACACAAAATGTACTATTTTAACCACTTCTAAGTGCACAGCACAGTGGCGTGAAGCACATTCACGTTGTTGTGGGGCCAGGATTTTCCCATCCTCCCAAAATGAAACGCCATAAGCCAATGTATCCAAATCATGATCCTCGCCGCGTGTACTTTCTGTAAGCATCACTGATGAGTGCTTCACGATTTTAAACAGCTATGTGGAAATATAATCCACCTGCCGTAAACGCACCCTTCTAAAGCGTCCGGGCCTTCGAGCTGCTCCCAACAGAGACCTCACCCTGATGGACTCATCCACCTGTCGGATGCCATCGGCGGTGGCTGGCGTCTTGTCAGGGAGCAGAGACCCCGCGGGAGCCACCGCTCCCCTGACTACGGCCGACACCGTCTCCGGCTACCCCCAGGTCCCCGCACTTTGAGGCCCTCAGAATCACCACGGTCCCACCTGGGGGACTTGCTGCAACCCCGGGGTGTGGACCCCGACCCCACGCCCGCCGGCACGTGTCCATCACGTCTGACCCCATGTGGGCTGTGGGGCATCTGGGTGCTGCTACCCCTTTTTATAGATGGAGACACTGAGGCTCAGGGGCCAGGCCACTGGTCCAGGGTCACCCCAGCGTGGTGGGGGAGGCTGCCACCAAACCCGGGGGCAAGTCCTCCCCGACCCTCAGTAACATCTGTAACAAAGCCGCCATCGTGCATGGCACCCTTCCACACGCGGTGCTCACACAGCGTCTCGTTCTGCCCTCAGCAAGGTTACCTGCCCGCTTCTCAGGTGTGAAGACTGAGGCCCAGGGGCAGAAGGGACCCACTGAAGACACCACTGCCCACCTCCCTGTTTAGGGGATGGATTCCTACACTGCCGTGGGGGGTCTGACGGGAGGAAACAGAGGCTTGGGGAGGGGACACGGCTCCTTTCCTGTCGGTCCCCCAAGAGCTCCTCAGGCTGTGGTCCCCGGTGGCCCCGCAGGATGCACCCTGCTTCTGTCTGAGCCCTTCTCTGGGCTGTCCCCCGCATCTTGACCACCAGGCCAGGCTGCCCTGTGCTGGCTCGGTGGAGCTGAGTGAGGGACAAGAAGGGCCTGTTCTGAGATGCCCACCCACTCTGGACGCCCCTCAGGGAAGGACTGCAGGGCTCCCCCAGGAAGCAGAGTGGCATCCCCAGCCTGGCGTGTCCTGACTGCAGTCCGTCTTCCACAGGGAGGGAAGCCATCTGGGCTGCAGCACTGCATCCTCACCCCTAGCCCAGCGGAGGGGAAGCCAGGCCCCCGTGAGTCACCCCAGGGAATTCCAGCCTGTGTATCCAGCAGGGTGGGGCCTCTGGGCTCTGTTTGCTCTCACTGGAAGCAGAAATGTCCTGCAAAGGTACTGCGGCCACTTGCCAAGTGGATTCCAAGGGTGTTTTCCAGGCAAATCAGGAAGTGCACTCAGCTCCCCATCCAGCCTCCCAGGAGCGGCCCCCACCGTGGGCTCTGAGGAAAGGACAACAGACCCTTCCCACTCAGCTCCTCAGAGGGACAAGTCCTGTCACACTTCCCTGACTCTGAACCCCCGGGACCCCACCCTCACCACCCCATGGCCAGGCGCCCAGGGACTGTTCGGTCACCAATCCCGCCACACCAGGTCCCAGAGGAGAAGGCATGGGCCCCTTCCAGGACGGGACCCCATCCTTGCTGGGAACAACCTGAGAAGGCAGGCTGGAGTGTGTCGGACCCCGGGGGGCAGGAATCAGTGACAAGTCCCCACAGTGGGGACACCAACGGCAGGGGTGCAGAAGCAGCTGGACACAACGCCCACTGCCTGCCCCCAGGGCACACGAGGATACCTATGCGGTACAGAGAGAGTCACGAGAACCCCTCCTGAACCCTGCATTCCAGCCAGGAAAACCCCGCTTCCCTCATTTGCCGGGGAATTCACCCAGAAGCAGTTTACTCAGATCACCTGAAAATCCCGGGAAAGGTCACGGCCAGGTGAGGGACACACGGACCTTCCACCCCAAGTGCCTCCATGGCCCTGGGGGCAAAGACGCCAGTGGAGATTGGGGGAACCCCCCCATGCCCTGGCTTGGAAGCAAATCCTGGGGGTCTCACCCCATAGCTCCGTTAGATTTCTGGGTTCAGGGAGACACCAGGTCACACGTGGCCCAGTTCCACCCCGGGAGTGAGGCACCCAGGCCCTGGCCCCAGGCAGCACAGGGACCGCTGAGGGCCGGCGCAGTCTTCAGAAACAGAATTCAGCCGCCTGGAGGTCCAGCCGCCAGACAGGCTGCCGTGGGGCCAGAGTTCAAACTCATTAGCACACACTCAATGGCAGCCCAAGGATGTCCTCGGGCCCTGAACTTTCCACCTCTGTCTTTTCACTCCAGGAAGGGTGGCTGGGGCCCTCCCCGCTCTGGGACGCTGCCAGGCCCTGACTCCCCCCACCCCCATGGCTTTGTGTGGCTGCCTGGAGGTGAGCTGAGAACCGGGCCTGCAGGGGGACGAGCTCTTCTCCAGCTTCCTGGTCACCTACAGGGGGCAGCGGGGGTGGGGCAAGAAAGAGGACCGGTTGTTGGGGCTCCCCAGCCCTCTGCCTCCACCCACCTTGCCTGGAAAGCCCCCGCCCTGAGTGACGATGTTCCCAGGCCCCCGCGATGGGAGGGAGACGTGTGCACACAGAGCCTCGGCCCGCCTGGCCCCCAGCACCAGCAGCTCGTGTGTTCACGCACCCCTGCACGCGTCCACGCCACGTCGCGTGCACCGAGCGCAGAGCTGCAAATGCCCTTGGAGAGTGTCCTTGAACTGCCCAGCAGTGCTTGCACAGAGCCTGTCACTAGGGCCCGAGGACCCCCAGGAGATGTGCGGAGGCCCGGCAGAATAGAGAGGCGGCTTCGAGGGGGCTTCGGCCCCAGGTGGGGAGCCCCGCAGCAGGGCAGGCACAGGGCTGCTTGGGGAGCTTCTCCAGAGAGGAGTGAGTCCCACACCCCCAGCCCCCAGCTCCTGCTGTGTCCAGTCCCCCTGGAGAGGGCTACTCGCCCCCAGACCTCAGGCCACGTGGAAGACAGGCTGCCACCCCGGAGGCCTCCAGGGCGACTGGCCGAGGACAGCGGCTTCCACGTCCCTTTGACTATGTCTGCACAGTGGGCCCTCAGTGGAACCCAGAAGGTTCCACCGTCTTGGTTCCGTGGCAGCCCCACCAGGTCCTCACACAGCTGCACAACAGGTGAGCCCGAGGACCCGCCTCTTTCACCGTATGTCACCGCTGCTGCCCGCTGACCACTCCAGACACTGGCCAAACAGCCGCGGGCGTCCCTGTGGCCCAACGAAGAGACGGCGTCTCTAGAAATCCCAAACAAGCCGTTCCAGAGACAGAGGCCAGAACCGCGCACGGTTATGACAGCAGGGCGCAGCTGCGAGAGCGGGGTGCCAGCGCGGGCGCGGCCTGCAGCGACCCTGCGGGCGCCTCCTGCCACGGAACTGGAGGGGCTTGCTGGCAGTGCACGCCCGGGGCCGGCACCCGAGAGCCGCCAGCCTGGCCCGCTGCGCCTGGGAGCTGTCCCCTGCTTGCTGGTTTGTGGCCGACTTAATCCACACTAATTGGATTCCGCCTCGTGTTGAAAGCGCTCCGTGCCTGCTGGCCTGCTGCTAGTTTTGCACAGAATTTTAATTGTTTCCAAATTAATCCTCCGACTGGAGTGAGCTCAGTGCAGATAAGCTGGTCACAGGGAGGGGAGCAGCCGTCTTCCCATCTTCCCGGCCCAGAGCTGGCCGCCCCTCCAGGGGCGTGGGGAGGCCGAGCCTCGGACATGACGTGATCGCAGAGAAATGTCCAGCGCCTTCTCCCGCTCTCCCGCCTCCGAGAGTGCGGCCCCGCATTCTCCTTCTGTGTGCTCTTGGCTAAGCTGCTCCCCTAATCCCATTTTCGCCAGTTTCTATCCAATTTAATACAGCTTCTGTGAGTCAAAATTAATTACCCTGTGTGTGTCCAGTCCTGCGTCCCGCCGCTCGCCGCTCGCTGTCCGGTGGCTGGGCTCAGAAGGGAGGAGTGTGGAGGGCGGGCTGGTGGAGGACATGAAGACAAGCCCACCAGTGCAGGGGTTTTGGGGTCGCATTCCCACACTGAGGAGACCCCGCCAGGTGGAAGGGGCAAGGTCCCAGGACGGCAGTGCGGAGCGAGTCTTCCCTGATTGCCTCTGCACCCCGAGTGTCCCAGACGCCTGTGGTCCGTGCCCACACTGAGCACACCCCCCCCCACCACCCTGTCTGCGGAAGACCCGGGCACCCTGCACCCCGTGTCCATTGCAGCAGGATGAGAACGAATAAGGATTCTGAAGAGGTAAATAGGTAAATCAGACCGCACCAAAGTGAGAACATTCTACGCGTAAGAGGTCACCGTCACGACAGTGGGAGACAGCCCGCAGGGCGGGAAAGTTAGCTGCAAACCGCGTAGCTGAGACAAGGCTCCCGTCCACAATATGTAAAGAGCCCTCACAACTCACCACGAAACGACAAACCACCTTAACGTAAAAACCGGGCCAAGGGTCTGAACAGACACCTCTCCAAAGCAGAGAGCTGCTCAACGTCCCGAGCCCCGGGGCACCCAGCGAAAGGTACCGCCGCGCACCCACTGAGCGCCCGCCAACAAACCCAGCAGCCCCAGAAACCCGCACGTGGTGGCGAGGGTGTGGGCGCGGAGCCCGGGGCGCGGCTGGCTCGCGTGGTCATGGTGCTGGGGGACCGGCTGGGAGTTTGCCCACACGCTTACGTGCACAGTTACCACATGACCCAGCACTTGCGCTCCGGGGTGAGCTCCCGGGACCCCTGAACACACTCGTCCCCACAGAAGCCTGCATGCCAGTGTCCACGGCTCCCCTCACAGGAGCCCAACGTGGACACCACGTCCCTCCACAGACGGACGGACGATGGCACGCGGTCCGGCCGAGCAGTGGGACAGTGTCTGGCCAGAAAGAGGAGTGGAGCATGGACACGCGCAACCACATACGCTCCGTGAAGTAAGGACACACACAGTGAGAAACGTCCAGGACAAGCAGCTCGAGACAGGAGACAGGGGTCAGTGGGCATCTGGGGCCGGCCACGAGGGTGTGCTGCCCGAGGGCCCCGGCTCTCCCGGAGGGACGAGGAGATGTTCTAAAACCCACGGAGGTGATGGCCGCAGACGGCGCACGCGGGATACCGCACACCGTTGAATCGCGCACTTGGAAACAGCAAACCCCAGAGTATGTAAATTATATCCAAGAAAAGAAGAAGGAAGGTGATTATTGCAGAAAGCGAATCGTGTGTGAACAAGGGAAGAAGAAATGGAGAGCTTCTGAGAGCGCCTGGCACCCCAGGGCGAGTGGAGAGCACTGAGCCAAAGGGCGGAGGCTCCGGGGTCCTGCCCTTACAGGTCGCGTGGCACCCCATGGCAGGTGGGTGGCATGTGCTGATCAGCTGCCCCGGCTGGGTTCTCCCGGGTCGTCCGATGTGCCCAGTGTCATCACAGGGTCCTCAGAGTGGAGGAGCGGCCAAGTTTGAGGGGGGCCAGCTGCTGTCGCTGGCCTGAGGACGCAGGAGGGGTAGCGCACGAGGAGGCAGTATGTCCAGCAGCTGGGAAAGGCTGGACACGTGATGCCCCCACCCCGGAGCCTCCAGGAGGGGCCAGCACCACCCACACCCCGACTTTCGCCCCAGGAGACCCGTGCGGGACTTCTGACCCGCATGCTGGGACAGAACAAAACGTCGCTGTCGTAAGGCCCCGGGCTTGTGGCGATTGTTACAGTGGCAATCAGAAATTAATAATCCTCGTCCCCCATGCCCCACAGGAACAGGGGGTCCCCGGGAACACAGCCAGAGCCCCAAGCCACCTGTGGATCCGGCCAGCCACGGAGGCTCTTGATTGAGTGCTGGTCCAGTGTCACAGAAGTTTCCACGGAGGGACCGAAGGAACACCAAGCCCCACCCCCAATGCCACACAAACCCTGAACGCTCCACCTCAGTGGACAGCTGGCTCTGACGGGTGCCTATCCAATGTGGCCCGAGGCCTGGGGCTTGCCCCGGGGGCCCTGGGGCTCACGGCAGTGGGCCTGTGGGAACCCAACAGCGCTAGGTGAGCTGGCCTGACCCACCCCAGACCCTGGAGGTATCTGTCCTCCACTGACCCTGGCTGGCAGATGCGGCCACAGGCAGCAGGCCCAACCCCAGCACACTCAGGCCCAGAGCTGTGGCTGTGAGCGCGTCCAGGGCACCCTCTCAGGCAGCGACACTGGATAGGGTCGTGACATCCCCAAACACCGTCCTTAGACGTGGGATGGTGCCAGCCCATGCTGTGCTCCACGCCCCCCCACTGCGTGTGTGCACACACCCATGTGCATGTCCCGTGTGTGCTCATGCATGCCCAGTGTGTGCGTGTGAATGTGCATGCCCTGTGTGTGCTCGCATGTGTGTGTGCACGGCTGTGTCTCTGCCATGTTCCCTGAGCATGCTAGCATGGCAGTGGGTGCACCTGCTCTGTGACTGAGGTGAGGGCACGCCGGGCCAGGGGCAGGGGAGGGGAAAGGCCACTGGGCATGGCCGTCCCTGAGCATCAGGTGGTGCCCCCAAGCCGAGGAGCCACAAGCAGGACTCTGAGCAAACACCCCAGGACCCAGGGCGCCCCCTCCAGCTGCCCACTGCCCCCCTGAGCTCCACGGAGACCCCAGCTGCCTTCCCAACCGTGCTGATCGCAGAACAGCTGCTTGGCTATCGAATTGCCTTGGGAAGCGCAGACAGACGCTACCGGGCAGTGCGGGGTAATCCTCACCTTCCTGGGGACACAGCAGCCACGAGAGAGCCCTGAAGACTGACTTTCCACCCGATTTAACCTCCTCCCCATTCCTCCCAGCATGGCCCCCGTCGTCCCTTCCCACCCGCCTGTGAGGGGCTCCAGCATGTGCACTAAGATGAGGGGGGTGTGAGTGTGGACCCAAGCGCCCCGAAACAGGCCCACCGAGGTCCTCGGGTGGTTTCGGGAGCCCCGGAGGAGAGCCCTTCCTGCCTGCAGCTCTGTGTTCTCCCCGAGGGCCTCACCAGCACCGAAAACCTGTGGCAGGAAATCTCCTTTCCAAACAGACGTGAAGCTCAGAAAGGGGTGCGTTTTGAAGAGAAATCGGAGTCCAGTAGCACCGGTAGCCACGGTGCGGCAGGCAGTGCTGTAAACACCCCCTGCGAGGGCAGGCACCGCGCACTGTGCCCCCAGCTCAGAGGGTTCAAGCAGAGGAGAACGCGGGTCCCTGTCGCCCCAGCGCTACCGTCCCACCAGGGGAGGGTGGGCTGGCGGGACTGGAGGAGCCACTGAGTCAGCCTCCCCACGGCTGCAGGAGGGCGAGGCCGATGGCCGGTCGGGGATGGAGTCACACCCCTGGCCGCATGGACACCGGACCCATCACGGCACCTAGCCCCTTCCCCCGGGGCCCCGAGCCCGCATGTCCCCACGTGTGGCTCTCACCGGTTCTGTCTCCACCCCACGAGAGCCGCACGTGGATGCCTCCCCCTGCCCCGCCCGGGACAGAACTGGCCGCGGATGTGGCCTGGAGACTCTCAGGGAGCCCGCAATAGAGGGCCGACTGGAGGCCTGTGGCCACGAGCCAAGCAGGGCCAGGATGGCTGGCGAGAACGGCAGCGGCAGGGAACTTATGCAGATGGGGCCCAGTGACACAGGACCCCGACGGGGGCTTGGAACGACAGCAGTGTAGCCTACCCAGGTTCTGAGGCCGGGAGGTCTAAACCCAGTGCAGCAGGGCTCACCTGCTCCCGAGGCTCCGGGGTCCAGGGCCTGTGGCCGCCTCCTTGGGCCTCTGTCCTCATTCTCCAGCCCCTTGGCCATGCCCCCTGCTGCCCCCTGGGGTGGCTCACTGCCCGCTGTTCCTGGGACCCTCACCTCCAGAGCCCGCTGGGGGCACCTGGGACTCATGCCATCTCCCCTCGATGCCCAGAGACCGTAAGGCTATGAACTGCCAGAGCCTGAGGAGGCCGGCCTCACCGGTCTGCCTTCCTCTCCCTGAGGAGGATGAGGGGTCCGCATGGATGGGACCACAGGGACATACAGCCGGTCTCCCCCTAGAAACACCCGTGGCCTACCAGAGCCTTGCA
The DNA here is from genome assembly GCF_002007445.2 of Ailuropoda melanoleuca. NCBI lineage: Eukaryota > Metazoa > Chordata > Mammalia > Carnivora > Ursidae > Ailuropoda > Ailuropoda melanoleuca. Next base: position 37,924,143 of record NC_048227.1, read on the forward strand.
GCTGCCTGCAGCCTGCATGCCCGTCCCCGACAACATTTGGTGCCCACCGGGTTCCGCCCCACCCGCCCCACCAGCCACCTGGTTTCGGGGTCACAGCCCTGGCGTGTGTCCCCCCTCTTGCAGGCAGTGTGTTGAATAGTTACCTCTGTCTGGCCCTGCCCCCATCCCAGCACCTTGAGTTTACAGCCGGAAAGCTCTCCAAGGCCTGTCTGCACCGCGGTACCCCGTGCGGGCCTTTCCATGGCCTCACATTTGAGGCAATGCCCCCTTCTGCAGGGAGGCCAGTGGGTGAGGACATGCTGGACCCAGTCCAGGACAGGGGCATTGGGTCACCTGGAGAAGTGGGAAGGGGCCAGGCCTTGCTGGCCGAGCGCTGGGCGTAAAGCAGCTGCTGGCCAAGGAAGGGCAGCCAGGCCCCCACCCTGCCCCTCAGCGTCCCGCAGAGCAGACACCAACCCTCCTAACGGGCATCCTGCCCCGCCTGCCTTTGCAAGGGTCCTCGCAAGGGTCCCCACAAGGGCCACAGCCTTGCTTTCCCTGCCCTGCAACCTCCAAGGGCTTCCACAAGGACAGGGGCTCAGACAGCAGCAGCAGCCACGGGGGCCTGGCTGGGCCAGGCTCACGCCAGCACCCTCCCGTGGGCGTTCCCTTCCTGCGGGCATTCTCGGAGCCCCGGCTCTGGGCAGGGCTCCTGCCATCACCCCGGGGGAGGCCGAGGTGGACGGTCTTCCTCCGACACAAGCACAACCCAGAGCCCCTCTCAGAACACAGCTCTGGGGGTGCTGGTCCAGTCTGGCCCACCGGAACCTCCCAGCACTGCCCCCCTTTCCCGTCTGGCCAGCCCCTGGGCCGGCACTTGGCCAAAGCTGCAACCAGCTAGTGCCCCTCAGCCCCGGGGCCGCCCTCCTGTCCACAGACCCCCGTGGACCTGGCTGTGTGCCCAGGAACCCCCCTCTCTGGACTGCCTCTGTGGGCCTCAACCACAGGGGCCACAAATGGCACCGTACTGGGTTCAGTGATGTCCCCCTCATTCAGGTCCCCCAGGACCTCAGAATGTGACCTCACGTGGGACTAGTCTTCACAGATGTAATGAGGTCAACCTGTAACGAGGGTTAGGGTGGGCTTTGGTCCAACGCCTCGTGTCCTTATAGGAAGAGAGACACAGACAAGCAGAAGAAAGACGGCCACTGTTGGGGGGAAGGCTCCTTGCTGCTGTTCTCAGCCCCCTGGTTGTGTGGAATGACTACGGCGGCCCCAGGACTCTGACACAGGCCCCTCATTAATGCCCTGTGCTCCGGGGTCAGGGGCAGGACACCAGCCAGCGCCTCCCAGCCACAGATGGAGGTGGGAGCACTGGGTGAGGGGTCTGTGGGGGCCAGGCTGGAGGTCCATGCTGGGGGTCTATAGGCTTGGGAGGGAGGGTCCCAAACAGAGGAGACCCTGCAGAGCCCCAGGGCCACGGGGGAGGAGGCAGGGGTCCCAGCTGCACATCCCAGCAGGGCCTGGGATGTGCAGCAGCAGCGGAAGGAGGAGGTGGAGCCTGTGGGGAGGGGCCTTCACCCCAGCTTTGCGCCTGGGCCAGAGGGCGTCCCCAGGCCAAGCTCTGGTCACCTGGCCGGGCGGGGCTGCCTACAGCTGCCGGTGCGTCCACCCTGCAGGCGTCCACACCCTCCTACCACTGCTGGGCGCCCCAAGAGTTATTTCAGGCGCCTGGTGGAGACTCGACCTGTCTGGCCAGACAGGGGCACTGCCCCGCCCACCGGACCCTCTCTGCCAGGCCTCCCGGCCCTGCCAGCCAGGATGACTCACACCCTTGCAGGGCCGCTGGCCACCTCAGTGCAGGGCAGCCCCTAAAGGCTCTGCTCCCCCAGCCCCTGCAGCGAGGAGTCCCCTGTGCCAGGCCCTATGGAGAGCAGGCCGGGAGCCGGGCCTGGGGGAGCCTCGTCCAGCCCCACGGCAGCCCTCCAGACACCGCACCTAAGCATCTTCTCATGTCTGCTTCCTGCTAGGTGCAAGGCCCCACCTGGAAGGTCCCCGGAGGCCTGGGGCTTGAGGTCATGGCTCAGCCAACCGACCTCTCTTCCTTCTCTTTACCTGGCATGTCCCACTGGGAAGGGGAGAGCACCCTGCACGGCTGTCCTCAAGCCCCCCTCCGGGTCCACACCTCTGCCCGTCTTGGTCCATGCCATCTGCTCTGGGCCAGGGTCTCAAAGCTCCCCTAGGATTGGTGACTGAGCCAAGGGCCCAGGAAGCTTTGGGGAGCCCACCGCCCCAAGTCCGGAATGCCAGGACAGCCCGGTGACAGTTCCTGTGTGGACAGGGACAGGAGTGACCAGCTCACCTCGACTGGTCATTTCCTGCCCAGGGAGGCCGGCCACTTGTGCCATAGGGGACAAGAATGTCCAAGGTCCTATGTCCCTTGGTCGGGGGCAGAGTCACATCAGGAGTCCCGGGACCTAGACCCTCTCCGGTGCCCGGGGCTAGTGGTGGGTGCGGGGAGGGGCTCCCCTGCCACCCTCCAGGCCAAGCCCTTCACACCACCCGTGACTCCCTTCAGGGCGACCCCAGACCTAACTAGAGCCCCACCCATCATGTGTGCTGGGGAGCCCCAAAGCTGCCCGTTCCCGATGAGGGCGATGAGGCAGGTCAGCCGGGCCCACGGGGCAGAGAGCTGAGCCCGGAGCTCCCGGTGCCACCCCCTCGCTGCCCCACACCGTCTTCCAAAAATTCAAATCGGCATAGAATCGACAAAATGAAAGGATCGCTGCCCATTTCAACTTGCAATTCCCATCCTACCCTCTGATTTCCTGGTTACTGGAAAGTGAGCTCTACAGACGGGTTTCTGGAAAGGACTTGATTTTGGCGAGTTTATACACCTACCTTTGTTCACATAAAAATCTGGAAGCCGCCGCCCGCGCCGCCCCTGCCCCCCCAACACTTAGGGGAGGTATTTCTGGAGCCAGCGCAGTAAATTCTGAGGAGGGATTTGTTTAACCTTTCACCCCGAGGCAGTGAGTGCCTCGTGGAGCTCTCTGGTGCTCTGATGTATTTTTATAACACTTGGCAGGGCCGCTTCGGAGACTGGGGAAAATCTGCCAATAGGAGCTGCCGCAGGGGTGGGCTTGCACGCCGGCTGGCCCCCTCTCGGGAAAAATTCTGAAGCCTCACGGGTCTCTGCAGCAAACCCATTCATTCATTCATTCATTCACTTGTTCATTCACGGCTGACTTTCCTCTCTAGCCAGGGGAGCTTGCTGCTGGACTGGACCATGAAAGGTACTGCCCCCGGCCCCAGTCCCCAGCCCCCACCCACCCTGAGGCTGTGGGCAGGCCATGGTGAATGGGGGGCTTTGTCACACACTCGCTCTGTTGCCCTCAGAAATCAGGAGGAATGGCGGAAGGAAGAAGGAAGAAACAGAGAAATTTTGTCTCACTTCAAGTCATCCTACCAAGCATGGGCCACCTTCACAGAGAGTGAGCCCTCCATCTCTAGAGGTAAGCAAGGAGAAGCTGTTGGGTTCAGGAGGCCCCAGGGAGCAGGGTGAGCCAGGTGAACCTGGGGTCTCTCCAGGTATACCCCCCACGCCCTGCTCAGTGATAGCATGCTTCCGTGGGCCTGGGCCTGCAGCCTCAGGCCAGAGTCCGCTTCTTCCTGCCAATAGCAAAGATTTGGAAGGAGGTGTTGGACGGCCCAGGAAGCTGGGAACGTGCGGACACACACGTCCACACTGAAGACCCAGCGCCTGACCAAGAGAGGCCCAGCCAGCCACCCCTGACCTCGGGGTTGTACGACTGATTTCCCAGCTCCCACACACCGTCTGGGCCTGGATGACTGTCCCTCCACAGCCGTCGGCCAGCAGGGGCTGCTGCAGGAGCAGGGGAGAGCAGAGGGCAGGGGAGAGGGCAGGGGAGGGGGCAGTCTTCTGCTCACAAACCTGAAAGATGCCTTCTACAAACCAGCCTGAGGGAAATGCGGTGGGAGAATTCTCCCTAGTGTGGGGGCAGCAGGGGTGCTCCCCCAGCTCCCACAGCCTCACCTCTGCCCACGGAGAGCTCAGCCGGGCCCAGGTTGTGGAGCGCCTGGCGGCAGCCCCGAAATCACCCCACACGCTCCAGCCCCCACGGAGGCCCTGGCGCCACTTTGCTCGGTATCAATATTGACCCAGCCCGGGGGGCAGGGGCAGGGGGCTCGCAGTGCCGCTCACACGCGCCCACCGCGCTCCCTGGGCCCCTGCGGTGTTTGTGGAAGGTTATGAGCCACCCCGGAGCCCACGAAGGCGCTTACATTTACACCGGGAAAAATAACAGGGCTCGCCTTCCATGAAACGTGCATTCATGGCTGCTGAAGGGGAGAAAAGCCCTGGGATCGAACCTCCCCGGAGTGTGAGACTCACCGTTGTGCTCGCCTCGCGGCCCGGCAGGCGTGCAGCCAAAGGGGGAGCCGTGCTGGGCACCCTCTCCCTGGCGCTCCTCCTCACCGCCCCTCCGCTCGGCTCGGGGGTCTCGGCGCCAAGGTTCCGGTGGGGGAGGGCCGGCGGCGAGCCCAGCTGCGCTCCAGGCGGGGGTGAGGCGTGAGCCCCAGGGAGGGGCTGGTGGGCACATATCAAGGGGAACGGAAGCTTCTGGAACATGGCCATGGGCTGCCTTAAGTCACACTGCACTTGACCTGCAAAGATTTTAGTAAAATAATTAGTGGCTTCCTGGCTTTAGTGGCCAGGCAGCCACACCGAACGCCAAAGACCGGGGCTCAAACAGGAGCGTGTGTGACGGTGACCCTGCAGGCTGGGAGCTGGAGATCCAGGTGTAGGCGGGGCTGGATCCTCCCGAGGCCTTGGCTTCCAGACCCGGGGTCCCGCCGGTGTCCCCACGGGGGCCTTCCCGGGCTGTCTGTGCTCTCATCTCCTAGAGACACCAGTCCCAGGATGGGGGCCACCCTAATGACCTCATTTTACCTTAATCACCCCTTGGAAGGTCCTGTCTTCAAGCGCAGTCCCATCTGAGGAACCGGAGGTTAGGACTTCACCGTAGGGATGTGGGGGACACAGTGGCCCGAAAGAGCTTCCATCTCTGACAGTTGCCCCAGGGGATGTAGGATAATAATCACCCCCGGGTGCTCAGAGCTTTGCAGTTTGCAAACACCTCCAGGTCCGCTACACCTTAAACCCCACAGGTGGGGAACCTGATGTTCTCCCCATGTCCCCAGGCCCAAGATGGGGATGCAATGCTCTAACCACCCAGAGGCACCGAGAGACACACTCGCTGTCCAGGGACCCTGGGGGACATGTAGGATGCGGGTGGGGGGGGATGGTGGGGCTGGGAGATGATTGTTAACTGACTCTCTCCACCCCTCAGGAGTCCTGGTGCTGAGCCTCTCTGAGCCTCAGTTTCCCTACCTGGAGGTCATGAGTGTAAGAGCCTGTGTCTGAGCCGAATGAGTGTCCTTCCTGCCGCAGCTGTCATCACTGCCAGCAAGGTCACGGATCCAGAAATCACGACCAGCGAGCAAAGGTGCACACAGGGCATGTGGCACCCCCCTCCCCCAGGCAGCACGCCACAGGCCTGAGTGCCCAGCACGTTCCTCCCCCACCCTCCCCCTCGAGGGGCCACCCTATGCCTGTCCAGCCCCAGCCCCACACATTCACCCAGGCAAAGCTGGGGCCTGGCCACGGGGACGCCTGCCTGACATGCCATGGCCTCCTGGGGCTCCCAGCAGAGGCCCCCCTCACCCCCTGGACATCCACCAGCCTTTGGAGACATGCCTGGGCGGCTGCTGCTGGTTAATGAGGTCTGATGGCCGAGGAATAATGAAAGAGGTATTATGTCAGGGGGCTTTCCGGGGACGTTGGCTCGTGCAGCATCCAGGTGCTGCTGTCTGGGGTACGTGGTGCATGTGGGACCCTGGGCAGCCAGCGGGCACGGCACCCCTCCTGGGGCCATGTCTGGGCTCCCCTCCCCAGACTCTGGCCACGGGCAGCACTTTCTGTGAAGCCAGGAAAATCCCGCCAGGGCCTGCCCCTTCCTCGCAGGGTGGTGTGTGACTCTGGGGGAACGGGTGAGCCCCTGGGCCACATGGGACCGCGTGGATGAGTACAGAGGGTGTCTGCGGTGCTCACCAGGCATGCACATCGCACGTGAGTCTGGGGGGTGAGGGGAGTGGGGTGCTCTGGACCTGACATCAGCACCTCCCTGGAGATGGAGTCCTCGGCTCTGGGTCGGGTCCCCGGGATGCCGGCCGGCTGCCGCCCAGACCTCCAGAGAGGCCCACCCACCCTCCACACCCGCTTCTCCCAGCTGTCCTGGCTCCTCACCCTGCACCCCTAGCACGGCTTAGGCCCCCAGACCCCAGCTGCCGGGCCCCAACCACACCCAAAGCTGTCCCCTGATCCGGGAGGGCTGCGCCGGTGCCCGCTGCTTGGCAGAGGGAAGGTCTGAGCTTTAGGCCCATCTCCGTCTCGGATGAAGCCTGCTTCCCGCCCTCCGGGGCCCCTGGGACCTGACTTTGGCCTTTCAGCTCTCTGGAAAAGGTCAGATCTGTCTTTAAGTGACCACAATGCAAACGGTCTGCATGAGTCACCCCAAGCCTGAGTCACCCTGGCCGCCACCAATCCTTCTACTGTAACGCAGTTTCTTCATGGAGGTGAGAGGAGCCGTTCAAAAGTGAGTGGTTCTGTGGTGTTTCGTGCTTTCCCGCCGTATGCGACCCTCAGTTCGCTCAGGCTCCAGGACCGTGTCCATCCCCGCAAAGCAAGACCCCGGCCCCACCCTCAGCCACCCTCCGCCCTCCCCCGCCCCCCACAGCCACTCATCCACTGTCTGTCTGTCTGGACGGTTCATAAAGGAGCAGTCACACAGTGTGGCCTTTTATGAGTGGGTTCTCTCACTGAGGTTCCTGCTGGGGGGGCAGGCGTCAGCCCCCCACCCTGTTCTGAGTGGGTGTGGCCGAGTCCTGGTCCACTGTGCCGATGGGCCATCCTGGCGGCATCGCTGGGAAGCCAAGGCCCAGGGCTGTCTGGGGACAATTTGGATCTCACTAATTTTAAACAGCCCAGGTGTGGGGTATCAGGGTCCTGGGTGGGAGGGGTGTGTACCAGCTCCGTCTGGAGACACTGGTTTCCCAGTCAGGGAGGTCGGTCCACGTCTGCTGTCCTTCCCTCCGAGGGCCAGCCCCTCACACTGCAGAAGCAGGCTGAGCCAGGTGTAAGGGGCCGCCGGTGGCCCAGCACCGAATCCCTCTTGGGCCCCGGCTGCCAGGGACGCACAGAGGCCTTGACAGGCCAAGAGGCGTGCCCAGTGCGGCATGGCGATGACAGAGGCAGGGAGGCTGTGTCTCCAGCCCACTCCAGGGTCCCAGCCCAGGCAGGCTGTGCCCCCAGCCCAGTCTCAGCTTCCCCCGCCCCATCCCTCACTCGGCTTCCAGCTGATTTTTCAGCCGGCATTCCAGGGAAAATCAAACCCTCCCGAGTAGAAACGGCATCTGTCCAAATGAGTTTTCTGCGTCTGGTTTAAAACACTTTGGGAAGCTCCGGGAGAGAAAATATGGTTTTGATTTCTTGGCGCAGGCGCAGACCCCCGAACTTAGCCCACATAGCCTGAGAGCCCGTCTCTGAGATTCTCCCCCGGACACAGAGCGTCACGGAGCACGTCACAGAGCGAGCTGGGCTGGAGCCTGCAGACTCGTGGCCTCTCTCCAGGGCCTGGGGCTCCTGTCCGAGGGCACTGCTCTGTCTGAGGCCGGGACCAGAGGGAGCTCAGCGCTGAGAGAGCCCGCTGTCTGAGCGTGGACGGACACTTGCCAAGGTTGAAGGTGCTAAGAAGCCTGGGGCGGGGCAAGAATTGATCCCATGCCCCCCCGCCGGCCGGTATGTCTCCCCTGTCTCAACCCCCACGGCCTGGTGGCACGTGGGTGTCTGTGGTCCCCTCCTGCCTGGAACCGCCCATGAGATAGTGTGGAAGGACGTGGATGCAGATGAGGTCCTTGTGAGCACCTGGGCTCATTACTTGCCTTGTCTGAGGATCCCAAGCCCACAGGCAGGGAGGATCTGGCTGCCCAGAACCCATGCTGAGGCATCCCCAGGAGGCTCCTGCAGACTGTCCCAGGCCCGCTCTCAGAAGGCTGAGGCCACACCTGTGGGGAGGCCCGCCAGCCTCCCAGGTCTGGGGTCATGGGGAAAAGGCCCCCCTGCTCTGAGCGGGCCCTGGAGGTCTACATGCCTCCCTGCACCCCACATGGACAGAGAACAACCTGAGAGGCCTCACCAGTCTCTGATGCCTCGTGGCCCAGGAGACCCCGGCTCCCTGACAGCAGAATGGGAAAGACCCCCACCCAGGCTCTGAGAGACATCACATGCTCAGCTCACCTCCAGCCCTCTATCGCTTGAAGCCCCTCCGCTGGTCACAGCCACTGATGGGCATCTCCACATGCCTGGCATGAAGTGCTGGGGTCAACAGTGACCACAGTGGGCCCTGCTGCTGCCCTCTTGGGGCTCATGAAGTCTGGGTGGGGTGATTGGGACCACATGGTCCCACCTGGTGTGGTGATAGCCAATGGGGACCCGAACTACAGGGGAAATAATCAGAGCGGCTCATTGTTTGGGGCAGTCCAGGAAGGCTTCTAGAAGGAGGCGGCATGAGATCTGAGGAGGAGAGGCACTGGCCAGGCAGTGGCAGGAGACACACATTCAGGGCTGAAGACACCCTCGGCTCTCCTCCCAGGAGTGGAGATGTCCACTTGCGGCAGTGACTTCTGGAAGCTCTGGCCAGTGCCCTTCCCCCCACCGCCCCCACACTGGGAACAAACAGATAATCTGCTGTGTCCCATGTAGCCTCATGGGGATGGCGAATGACCCTGAGCTCAAGCCAGCCGGCTCCCTTCTGCCCTTTCCTTTTAGGTGTTGAGGACCCTCGGCCGTCCTGGGCCGTCCTGGGCCCGGGTCCTCCTCTAAGCTCGTTGCCTGCCCCTCTCCTCTACCTTCTCCCCCACGAGCGCAGCCCAGGCAGATGCACTTGAGCCATGGACGTGCGAGGCACAGGCGCTCCCTGGACGCCCACCACGAGCCAGTCCCTGCTGTGAAGCCTGCTCCAAAGCCCCCAGGGCCCAAGGGGCACGGTCTCCGGGCAACAGCTGGGCGGGTGGTGGGCCGGTGGGCACACGTGTCCTTCGTTTCGTGGCCGCCCCAGCCTCAGAGCCCAGCACCAGCATCCATCACTCTGGCTTCTTCACCCATGGCTGCGGGGGACAGCATTTTAATCCCTTTCCTTGGGCTCCTCTGGGTCCAAGCCTGTCCTCACTCAAGCTGGCCACCTGGCCACCGCCCTGGCCCTCCTTCCCTGTTGGCTCCCTGCCCTCTGAGGGCCCCGGGCAGGCAGCACGTGGGTGCCCGTTTCTCAGGTGGGTAAACTGAGTCCGTGCCTTCCCTGGTGTGCCCGCCAGGGGTAACCAGCCAGGACCTCGGAAGCTGCTTCCACCCATCTGACACCACGTCCGGGACTGGCAACGTGCATCTCGCAGACCCGAGCTTCAGACGCTCCAAATAAAGGACGGTTTGGTTGGGGACGCTTGGGGGCTTCATGCAAACGAGGCTCCACTCGGGCTGTTTTGTAACGAAACAGGGAGCAGCCTCGCCCACACTCCGGATCTGCCGCGCCCGCTGCCGCCCACAGACCCTGCGGAATTAGCTCGCAAATGGGAGGAACAGGTGACGGGCGCCTGCTCTGGGGATGTCAGCCCTCCGATCTCACACCCGAGGTGTGTGAAGCAGGAGGCGGGGGCGAGGGCCCCGAGACCCCATTGCAAATTAAGATGTACTTTGTCTCCTTTCCAAAGCTGTGTCCCTGCTTTGCAAGAAAATGACTTTCCTGCCAGATGGGAGCAGGACGCCCACCTCCCCACAGCTCCCGCGCTGCACACGTTCCTGGAGCTTTGAGAACCCTCTCAGCCTCAGGCAGGCCTGTGACATCCATTTCCCTAGGCGGGTGGGTGGGTGGGGCTGGGGCTAGGGAAGGAAATACTCCAGCCAGCACTTCCTGCTCAGGTCGCCTGCGGTCCCTGCCGCTCCTGCCTGGCCAGGCCATCACGGTGGCAGGACCTCAGCCAGTCTTGGCGTCCAGTGCCCGCCCCTGCCACCTGGGCCAGCTCCCAAGGGGGCCTGAGGGACCTTCCTGGGCTCAGGGATGGCCTGAGCATCCCAGTGTGCCCGCTGCCCTCCTGGGGGCGGGTGTCCAGCCAGAGTCCAGAGCCTCCTGTCAGCCTCAGGACCAGCCAAGAACGCTTCCTCTGTGGGCATGGCCAGGGCGCTCTTGCAGCTGGCTGCAAGCTGACGGGGCCGGGGCACCTCCTGCGTGACCAGTGGGGAGACAGTGCCCAGGAGGCAGTCCCCTTCTGACTGGCTGACATGGCTAGGGCCCCCCTTCCACTTCTCCGAGAGAGCCAGACTCCCTGCACTGTTCAGAGGGCAGACAGGTGTGGGGATCCTTGCTCCTGCAGCAGAGCCTGGCCCATCCCACCGCCCAGGACCTTGGCCCACTTTGTCCCCTTCCCAGGACTTGGCCTGGGGTCCCAGCCAGTGGGGTGACTGCAGGGAAACACAGACCTGTCAGGCCGTGTCCCCTTGTGTGTTAAATAGGGCACATGTGGGGGCCAGCCAGCAAGCCTCTGAGCCTTGCTGAGGTCACACCGGCTGAAAAGGAGCCGGCTGGGACGTCCTCCTTCCCCAGCATGGCGTCAGGGTCAGCCCGGCCCCCACCCCTCCTGCATACCGTCTGCCCCAAACCCAGATGCTGGGGTGCTGGAGGGAGCCCTTGATGAGTGGACGACTTCCCCAGGTCCTGGGACTTAGATCTCCTCTTTGTAACCGCGCTCCCCTAGGGGGACGTTTCCCCCCCGAGGGATTTGGGCTGGCTGTGAGTGGGGTCTCACAAAGTGTTCCAGGTGCCCAAGAAGGAACTAAAGGCTGGCGTTTGGGGGAATTGTGGCCGTTGCCCTGTTTCATCCCACCTGCTGAATAGGGAAGAATGCTCTGGAATGTGGAGACCCCCGGGGCTGAGGACAGACATCTAGGGATGTGGATTTCCATATGGCAGATCAGCATAACTCTGGACTGATGCTGGAAGAAATCTCCCAGAAATGTTTTTCTCACTGCTCTGCCTTAAAAAACAAAATCAAAACCAAGCAAAATCCGAACTGCGTTACGTAAGTGGGATCTTGCGGGACATCCTCTGTCTGCGGGAAGCTCCATGTTGCCTCCACACCCCCTCACTGTCGAGGTGGGTCCCCTTGTGAGAACGATCATCATTCATTTATTTACGTCAAGGGCGTGAGGAAGGTTCCTGGTCTTCAGTCTACAAAGAACATTCTGGTCTAAGGAGAGCATGAGTGTGCCTTGTGGCTGGGTGTGCACACACCTGGGAGGGGAATGGCCGGCTCCTGGGTCACCTGTGCGTCGGCTTTAGGTGGGACTGCTGTTTTGAAACGGTTCTGAAGGATGAGGCCCATTGCTCATGTCCTCTCCGGGTACCAATGCTCTCCGGTGACCCTAGCAGGTGCCGTGCCTTATGTCGGAGAGCTCGGCACACCCTAGCTGCTTCTTGGCGACTGAAGGTCCCATTCGTCAGCCTTAGCCACTGTCCTAAATGCAAGATGCCCCCGAGCTTCCTTCTGTCTGCGTGGCTTTAGTTCTTTGGGGGAGGTGACACTTCACCTCTGGAGGAGGCAGGCCCTGGGGCACCTTCATTCACTCATGGGTCTGTCTGCCCAGCAGACAGTCACGGAGCCTCTGGCCGTGTCCAGGATGGCCCAGGTCGTGGGTGACAGTCATGCATGGTCACGGCCCCTGACTGTGGAGCTCATGAGGCTGCCCAGGGGCTTGCTGCCCATGTTGGGACGGGACCGCCCGCCGCCCCCTGCTCCCCACCCGCACTGGACAGGCATGAGCAGCGTGGAATGCTCCACACCTGTTTACTAGGAAGACCACCGTCCCGAAGCTCCCAGGACACATGACTCCCAGGGCTAAAATTGGAAATGCCCAGGAAAACAGGGTGAGTTGGGCACCCTGCCACTCCCTAAGCTCTGGGACGCAGAGCTGTGAGGGGCTACCCTGGGTCCCAGCCCAGCGGCTCTGCCTGGCCGGGGCATGGCTCAGACCTGCCCTCAGTGCTGCCGCTCACTCAGGACCAGAGAGAAAAGGACTCCCGGGGGCTGAATGAAGGGGCAAAGCATGATGCTGTTTCCCGGGACCAGCACTGGACGAGAGCAGGGCTGAGAGCCCCCTGCTCAGGGATGAGACTCTGTAGAAACACCTCAGGGGACACAGCTTCCCCAGGAAGCCTCCCCATCAGCTTGTGTGGCAGGCTGGGTCCCTGTGTGGGTTCCTACAGTCCCCTGAACTTGTTCTAGGGAATCCTTCACTGCTGGACCGAGAGAAGGCAGGGCCACATCAGTCTTCTTCTTTAAAGCCCAGTACCTGCTGTATGATGGCCACTGGATGGGTGGATGGATGGATGGATGGATGGACGGACAGATGCATGGATGGATGGATGGACAGATGGATGATGGATGGATGGACGGACAGATGCATGGATGGATGGATGGACGGATGGATGGATGGATGGATGGATGCATGGATGATGGATGGATGGACGGACAGATGGATGGATGGACGGACAGATGCATGGATGGATGGATGGATGGATGCATGGATGGATGGATGGATGGTTGGATGGATGGACAGATGCATGGATGGATGGATGGATGGTTGGATGGATGGACAGATGCATGGATGGATGGATGAATGGACGGACGAATGGTTAGAGGAGGCACAGATGGACAGATGGAAGGATAGATACAGAGCAGGTTGCCCTGGCTGCAGGCTAATTCTGCTGAGGTGTGAGCCTTGTCACTTGAACTCAACAATGTTGGGTGGTGCATACTGAGTGGCTGCTTCTAACCAAACCCTCTAAAGCACATACCCACAGCATCTCCCGTGTTCCTGAGAACCGTCTCTGGGGAGGCGTGCAATTGTTCTCATTTGACAGATGGACCACTGAAGCCAGAGAGGCCGTGCACCCTGGGAAGTCCAAGCTCCAGACACGGGGCCCTATGCTTCGGAGTAGACTCGGACCCTGACTTGACACCCTCTCCCTTTTCAGGAAAAGGTGGACTACTCAGGTTGCTAGTGCCAGAGTCCCCCAGGTCCTCTGGCCACCTTCATCCCTTCCTCCCCCGTTAGGGACCGAGTTCCTAAGGGGACTTGAGTGACCTCAAGAAGTGGGGAGAAGGGGAGGCACCCCCTCTTCAGGTGTGATGCCCAGGGTGTCATGGCCTGCCTTAGTCTCACACGCGTCTGAGAGGGGACACACACACAACCATCAGACACTAAGTTGCAAAGGCAACGACAGCACTTCCTAGCGGTGTGTGGACGCCCCACCATCTGACAGACACTTGTCACGGGGACACAGGTGTGGTCTCTGCTTCATGCAGCCTGACTGGGGTGCAACCAGGGGCAACCAGCCCCCACCCTCCGTCGGTATGAGAGGCTGTCCTCTGGTCTCAGTGGCCCAGGAACAGCCCTGGCACACAGCCTTGCTGCCCAGCCCGTGTTCAAGTCCTGGAACAAGGACCAGAGCCTCTCACCCTCATCATCTGTCAGTCAGGGCTCCCTCCAGAATCTCATGCAGGCAAAGGAGAGGGTGCTGTGCTCTGTGGGCGGGCCTGGTTATATCTCCTGTCCCTGAACATCCAGCAAGGGAAGGGCTGTTGACTGACTAACTGACAAACGTCGCTCTTTCTCTGACGTTCCCTTCACTCCTGGAGCTGTCTGGGATTTCTCCCCCTCCGTCCCACAAGGCACCCGGAGACGACACCCAGACGGGGATCGGACCTACTGCAAAGCAGCAGGAAACCCAAGTGTAGATTCCAGCCAGTTTCAAGTCCAGCCCCCGGGGCGCAGTGGGTCAGGGACAGGAGGTGCTGAACCCCCACCCCGTGGGCAGGAGCCGTGGGCATTGGGACCCCCGATGAGCTCTTACTTCACAGACTCTCCACCACCCCCCAACCCCCCAAGGAGCTCAAATTTTCTGGGTGGGAGAGCCGGATCTGTGGGTGGCACTTTTTTCCTGGTGACGGCTGAATAACCATGACAGCAGCTCAGGGGGGCGGAGCCGGGCTCTGGGAAGAGCTTCTGGGTCTCCCCCTCTTTCCTCTCCCCTCCTTCTCCTCCCCCCACACTTGCCTTCTACGTCTCATCTCACAGTGGGGGGAGCACCCCCATGCCAGCCTCTGTCCCCCCTCCTCAGCCAGGAGGTAGACTCCGGGGGCCAGAAGACCCATCCCAAAGTCCCTTTGCATCCAAATATTTACCGCGGTGTCTGCACACCAAAATTAATATACCAGTTCTGTCTGCGGTTCCCACTGCCCGCTTTGCCTGTGGGGGTCAGGCCAGCCCCGGCCGCCCTGGCGGGCCACAGCACCAGCGCCCACAAAGCCCGCACAGAGGCCGGCTGGTCGTGCATACAAAGCACCCGGCCCGGCCATTATCATTCCGGAGCCGAAACCCACCCCGGCGCACATCTCATCGGTCATTCAGCAACCCTTAATGACTTGTCAGTTCCTTGCCCTGCCATTTTCTGTCTAATTAATTCTTTTATTGCGCACCGGATAAAGAAAGACAAAGGCCTCCCCGGCAATAATGATTCATTAAAATGCAGCGCCTTCGCCACGGCTCTTGGCCCCGCACCAGCCCGGCTGCTCTGCTCCGCAGCACGGCTGCCCGCCCGCACTCCCGCGGGGCCGCGCGCCCCTTAACCCTTTGCAGCCCCGCAGGCCTGGCAACGGGCTGCACCCCGCCCCGCCTTGGCCTCAGGGGAGCTGGTAAGTGGAGCTCCCGCAGGCGCCCACGCAGCTCTGGGACAGGGAGCTGGTGAGTGGAGCTCCCACAGGCGCCCACGCGGCTCTGGGAAGAATCCGGACCTGATTTGGGCGCGGAGCCCCGCGAAGTGTCCTGCACTTTCCCACGGCAGCCTCAGCAGGACTAAATTCTGGCCCCGGCCCCCTGGAGAAGGCGGGGGCTGCTGGGGGTGCGTTTGCCACACACAGGACACCCCCCCACCCCGCCCCCCGGGCGGCCCAGGGTGGGTGAGGACGCAGGGAGGGTGAGCCGAGCCCTGCAAGGCTGAGGAGGACTGGGGAACGGAGTGAAGGCCCCGGGGCTCTAGGGACAAGTGCACCCATGGACAGGGAGGGAAGGCACCTGTCACGTGTGTCTGTCACATGTCCCAACCTCAGTGAGGTGGCCCCGTCCCATGGTCGTGGGAGGAAAGTGAGGCACACAGAGATCACTGGCAGGGGGCAAGCCTGGCCTGCCTTCCTCCGGTGGGGAGGGGTTGCTAAAACACCCCCTATGCAGCAGGAGGGATCCCAGACACAGAGGCTGGGAGTGGTGCCCCCTATTCCCCAGGCTTCTGAATGTACGTTCTCTGCCTGGTTTACTTTTAATTTTCTTACGGACAAACGCACCTTACGGTGCCTGTGACCAAACTGAAGTACTGTGCGCTCAGAGGCGGGGCGTGCTAACCGACCGGCGGCGTTCTCAGGCATCTCTGGGTCACAGCCATGTCCTAATCTCACTGAGCACCCCTAGCACCACGGCGGGGTCATTGCCATCTTACTGTTGGGAAAGCTGAGGCTGCACGGGAACCAGGTGCCCCGAAGCCAGCAGGGAAGGCAGGAGACAGGGAACCCCTCAGAGCCCGGCTCCCACTCTTCCTGGAGAGAAATGGGCTGGGGGTGGGCCATGCCGGGCTCTCAGCCCCAGGAGGGTCCTCACAGGAGGGCAGGGCCACGTCCCTGGTGTGTCTCCCCCTGCAGCTCCTTCCCTTCTCAACTCTTCTCCTTGGAAGGCTCCTGCGACTTCCAGGGAGCCCCGGGGCTCCACAGTCCCATCCTGGGAGGGAGTGGTCTGCACATCTGCTCCCTCCAGACACGGGGACCCCCAAGCAGGCAGGCTGTGGCCGAGAGTGAGACAGAGAAGCAGGAGGTGTGAGGACGTGAGGTCTCTGAAACACGGACAGAACCATGACCCTCCTCTTTTTCCCCTGACTCCCTCTTCTTGGGGAGGCAACAAGGGGACTGGGATGGGTCCCTGCACCTTGCAGTCACGCCCTGCCTGGAGGCCATCCCCCCTTGCCTGCAGCGGCCAGCTCAGCCTCCAAAGTGCCCTCAGGGGCTGGGGCTGCAGGGCAGGCTGTGGGGAGCAGGGTCCTGAGGGGCGGTGGGGCTGAGCCCAGCAGGAAGAAGCAGACGCCCGGGCCCAGGGAGCAGTTACGCGTCTCCTTCCCTTGGGAACGATTCTGGGCCCCTGTGCCTGGTGGCAGCAGCCCCATCTCCCTTGTCTTGGGGGTCCACACTGGCCCCAGGGGTGGGAGTAGGGGATCTCGCACCACTGGCTCCGTGGCCCTGAGACCCGGTCCTGGCCAGCACAGTTTTCCCTGCAGCCTGGTGGAATGTGTCCCAGGAGGACGTCCACACAGGATGGTGAGGACTTGTCTAGTGTCCAGTGGCCGTCAGTCACCACCCACAAACCCATCACAGCAGCCCTGATGTGTGGCTCATAGCCCCTGCCGACCTGGTCCGCCAGAGACCGTATCCACAAAGATCCTCTGTGCAGGGCCGGCCTGGAGGCCCTGGGCCAAACACTGGGGAGGAAGCGTTGGGGACCATGCAGCAGGCCACGTCCCTGAGTCTGACACCTGCCCTGGGTGCTGTCCCCCCAAAATGGCCAAAAGTCGAGGCAGGCAGGGTGGAGGTGGAGTATGCCCCCGGGACAGGTCTGTGAGTGGGCCTCCACCCCCCCACCGGCCCACCCCGGCAGCTGCTCAGAGGACACGGGGCCCTCCCCAGAGCTGACAGCCACGCCAGCCATGAACTCACAGTCAAACAGAAAATCCACTCCTGAAAGCTGATATCGTCCCCGGAAGAGCGACTGTGCACAGGACCAGGACAGGCTTTCCCAATCTAGCAGAGTCTGGGTCATAAACGCTGTTTCCCCTTTGTCTCTGAATAGGGCATTCTGTTCAGCTGAGATCAGAGGCAATGAGCTCCACTCCGGGGAAGGAAATGAAAAATGAGGAACTTTTCCCGCCAGCTCCTCAGGATGGGCCGATGAAACGCTCTCAGTGAGAACAGAGCTCTTGACAAGCTTGGACAACTGCCCCCTTGGACTTGGGCAAGGTGGGGCAAGGCCAGCCTTGTGAATAATGTTGTCTGCTGGGAGCTCCCTGGAAAAACCCTCACAAGCCTGAGGACCAAGGCAGTCCCTGGGACCCCTCCCAGCTGCCCTGACCCCCTGAGGGATCCACCTCAGTCACCTCCCTACAACGCCACTGGAGACCCGGCGTTTGGAGACAGAGGCCCCATGACTCCAATGCCTGAGAATGTTCCAATGGGGAGGCCACCGGCCCGGCCCCCCCCCCCCCCGNGGGGTCGGAGTCGGGGGCAGGGGGAGGGTGGCTGTCCTCGCTCTCCCTGGAACTCCATGAGCTCAGAGGGAGGAAACCAACAGGAGGCTGGCCTGGGCTGGGACCCAGGGCCATAGGGGCCTTCGCACCAGTCAGGTTGGTGGGAAGAGAAGGGCCGGGCCCCCGGGAGTTAACACGCAGGAGCCCCTCCAAGTGCAAACAAAAGTGGCAGAGGCTCCCGCCCCCAGGGAACCTGGCAAGGCCTGATCAATCCTGGAGCGGCAAAGGGGCGGCCTCACCCCCTCCATCCGGGAGCTGGATGCAGGGGGTTTCCTTGCTTTGCAGTGTCCGTGTGACAGCCTGGAGGGCCATATGGACCTGGACAGCCCTTGGCTGGACACAGGACGTGCTGGACTGGCTCCACACAGGCATCCATGAGCCTGGCTTGCAGCCCCCCTCCCAGACCCCGCCTCGCCCGGGAGGCTTGGCACGCCCCAGACCTCACGAACCCTTGTAAATCCGGGCAGCTCTTCCCAACACTACTCTTGGCAGGCCCAGGACATCGCTCTCCAGCGTGGGGTGAGGTACGCGCCCTGGATCGCAGCCACACAGGCGGCTGGCAGACAAGGGGACAGGGTGGGTGCCCCCCTACCCAGGCCACCCCATTAGAATCGCAGAGCCAGTGGCTTAGAGGATCTGGGTTCTCATGAGAAGCCCGATCTTCCTCTCGGCCCCAGACACAGATGGCCCAGGTGTGTCTCCAGGGCCCGGCGGCCAGTGCGCCCAGCCCGGTGAAGTCCCGGAACCGGCTGCGTGTGCCGGGGAGGCCCCGCCAGGGGGTGAGGCTGCCCCTTGCTTGCTGTCGCTCCCCACAAGTGTTTCTCCCTAGAAACAGTCCGCCAACCAGACAATCCCGCCTGGTGTCTGCAGGGAGGCGTTCACCCAGCTCCCAGCTTGGCTCTGCGCCAGCGCCCGAAAAATGCCGTCAGCCACCCAGAGACCGGCTCTGGGATTTGCCTGGGAGGAAACCATGGCCCCGGATCTGGACCCGTTTTGCCTACTGAATAGGCCCCAGGGGGAGGAAGACTGGTGGGGCAGTCGGCGTCCCGGGGCCTCTGAGATTTGTTCAAATCCAGACACAGCCCCTGGGGGCAGGGGCCTGGTTGCGCCCTCATGGGACTCCGGGTGCCCACATCCTCGGAGGAGGGCCCGGGCTGACCCCACTCCTGCCTCGGCCGAGGCCCTTCCTAACGAGACCCCAGGCGTACAGAAAGCAACACACAAAACGCAGCCCATGTAGATAAAAAGCATTTTTTTTTAATTTTATCAAATTGGTCTGTACAAAAGTTAGCGTTGCTTGGTCAGAAAGTAGCAGAACACAGCAGGTAGTGACGGCGGAAGGCCGGACTCCACGCGGAACAGAGTCGGCATAAAAATGAGTTTGCTGTAGTTCCCTCCCCCACCCCCAGAAAGAGATAAGCAAAAAACAAAAAAACAAAAATGAAAACAAAAAACATTTTTTTTCTTCTAGAAAAAGGTAGGAAAAAGTAGAAAAAGTAAAAAGAAGCGAGTTCTCAGACGTCTTTAAATGTACAAAGTTTAAAGGCACAAGTTTCCATGAAGTCGGAGTTATCGGTGCTCAGCACAAAGCGGAAGCAGGTACGCGTCGATCAGGATTACTCACCTAAAACTAAGACTAAACACTTTAGTGGGCAAGGCTTTAGTTTCACAGCTTGTAGGTGGCGTTGGGTTCCTAAGAGCCGGATTCACGTGCTTCTGCAACCACCCCATCCCAGGAAATCCCCGTCCACTACTGGGCACAGCTGTGGGCGGGGACGGACCTCAGCGACACCCCTGCCTTCCACACCTCGGCCGAACGCTCGCTGGTGCCAGGGCCTCCACCTGGTCAGAGACACTACAAGGCAAATCCCTTCTCCTCCCTCGGGGTCCCGGCCACCTCCCCGGGGGCCTGGAGCTCGGCTGGGGGCACCCCACCTGTCCTCCAGGCCCTCGAGTTCAGCAGCCCGGCCTCCGTCTTGTCTTAAATTCTACTCTCTGCAATTACTTCATTAATTAAAGATAAAATAATACAGAACATAAATACATTTCAACAGCTTCCAAAACAAATCGAACCTGTTTAAGCTTCAAAAATAAAAATTAAAAAAATAAAATAAAAAGAGAGAAGTGTTAGTCGCAGCCAAACCTTGCCCAGGAAGAGCCTTAACGGCAGGGAGCACCTCAGACCTGACGGGCTGGTCCCAAGAGGGGCTCCCAGCAGACACGCTTCCACCGGGCTGTGGCCGTCTCCGGACCGCCGTCCCCTGGAGTTCTCCGCACCAGGCCGGCAGGGACCTTGGAGCACAGGCAGCTGGAGACCCCACACCTCTTCCCTCCTCTCTGTCTTGTGTTGTGGCTGCTCGGTGTCCTCTGAGAAGCAAAACCACGGCGTTGATGTCGGCAGGGAAGAGGGCCTGATGGCTGTCCTTGGTTCCGCAAAGACAGCGCGGGAAGAGGGCTCTGTTGGCGGAAGGGAGCGTGGAGATCTGGAAGCCACGGGGTCGGTTACAAAGCATGGCTCCCCGGTGCGCTTCAGCGGGCCCTGATGGAGCGGCCACCTCTCCCTCTGCTGGCGCACCCATTCTGGAAGACCTGAGGCTCTGTCTTTGCTGAGATCAAGGTTCTCCCTCATGGACTCCAGTCCCCTCCCCGGGCCACAGTGCCCTCAGGGTCTGGTCAGCGTAGTGTACACGGGCTGGTCCCAGTTGCCGGGCGGGCTGTGGGCAGGCGGCACGGAGAGGCCGCTGAGCAGGGGCGAGGCGTAGGGCCGACGAGAAGGGTGGAAGTAAGGGCACTGGTAGAGGCTGGATGGGCAGCCGGGGTATGGACTGTAGTAGCTGGGGGCCTGCAGGTCAGTGTAGTCGCACTGCGCGCTGGTGAAGGAGCTGGCGGCCGCGGCGGGGGCGGCCGTGGTGACGCTGGCCTGGCCGCTGTAGGAACCGTAGTCGGCGCGGCCCGGAGAACTGTGCGACTGGTCACCGTAGTGGCTGGGGCTCAGCTGCTCCGTCTTGATGTGCGGCCGCGGGGGGCCCGCCTCGGTGGGCGACGCGGAGGCCGATGGGGCTCCCTTGTGGGCCCACACGGGGGATGCCCCGATGCCGGCCGCCCCCGAGTGTGAGTAGGAGGCAGCCCCATAGGAGCTGGCGGCGGGCTGCCCTGGCTCCGTGGGCAGGGCCGAGTGGCCGTTGAGGGGCAGGTACTGGTCGAACTCGTGCACGTCGAAGGTGTCCATGTTGCCGATGACCTCGCTGCTCAGCTCCGAGATGTCCACGTTGCTGAAGTCGATGTTCTGGCGTCCGCTGTCCGCCAGGCGGCGGCCTTCCAGCTTCAGCTCCGGCTTGCCCCCGTGGTGCAGGTCCGTCTTGGGGGTGGTGGGCGGGGTGGGTGGCCCGTGGGTCTGCCCTGGGGACAGAGCACATTTCAGGGATGAATGCCCTTTCTGTGGGGGGCCGGCCGGGCTGGCGACGTGCACCCGGGAGGAACACCAGCCCGCTAACTGCCACAGGTAGAAATCAACGGCTTTTTGTTTCTGTACGTTTCCCAGAAATTCCAGCAGAGCCAGACCCAGACCTCACTCCTTGGCCGAGGAAGTTCCGTTAAGCGCTGTTCTGCAGGAAGAGCTGGGGCCGTGGAGGCCCCACCGTGAAGACCAAGGTGGGGGAAAACAGAGGAAGTGCCCAGCCCCCTGCACATGACCACAACGTGATCCACACAAAACGTATTCTCCCCGAGGCTCACCGTTCCCACCAGCTTGACCGAGACTGCTCGGCTGGCCGGGATTCTCCCATCTGTCTGATCCTAGAGCTGGGCTGCTCACCACCATGCCAGGGGCGGGAGTGCTGGGTCAGCACCAGCAGCAAGGCCAGGGGAAGCAGAAACGCCTTCAGGCAGGGCAGACCACACCCACGTCACCGTGCGGGACCAAGGCAAGGCTGTGAGAGCCTCCGTGCTCCAAGGGGCCAAGCAGACCCTCCTCCCTGCATGCCTCGGGGAACACGTGATCGTCTCAAAGCCACCTTCCCTGGGAGTGAACCCCGGCTCCCCACCCCCACTACTCATCTCAGCGCACGCCGGAACCCCCACTTCTCCTGCTGGGGCAGGCACATGCTGTGGGGCCCCAGGAGCCCACCTGTGTGGTCGCTGTGGTGGTGTGAGTCACCCAGGCCCGCATCGGCCTTGTACACAGCACTGCCGGGGTGGGGGCCCAGCTCGGCCCCTGAGTCAGAGTCGCCTTGGCCTGTTTTCACGCTCTTCCTGCGGCGTGGCTGGTACTTGTAATCCGGGTGGTCCTTCTTGTGCTGGACACGCAGCCGCTCCGCCTCCTCCACGAAGGGGCGCTTCTCACTCTCACTCAGCAAGCTGCAGCACCAAGGGAAGAAGTGGGATGGCCATGGGGGAGGGCCTCACCAACCTCGACACTTACTGGGGGCACCCTCAGCGGGCACCAGGCAGGCGCTTCCCTCTCTGGGGACAGGAGGCTCAGACCAAGGAGGATTTCTGGTGAGGTCTGTTCTCATTAGGGTCAAAGGAACATGCTAGAACAAGCCCCAAACCTTTCCATCTCCATCATCCTTACTTCCCTTTGCCCTGAGCCTGTGTAAGTCCCCTCCCTTTGGGGCTTTCTAAGGCGGGGGGGGGGGGGGGGGAAGAACCCAGCAGNAGCAGAGAACACACTGGGGATAAAGCGAGGCTTCCTGGGAATGAGCAGGGATTCCATGGGCATCTGGGCTTCCTAGACCTCCAAGAACACAGAGGACAGATGCACAAACTCCCAGTGCCCACTCACGGGGAGAGGAGCAGGAAATGGCAGCCAGTGCCCCGAACCCAAAGCCGTCCATTTTAAACCCAAGTAGAACACATTTGCTGGGGACGGGCAGTTCTCAGCAGCAAGTGACGCTGCTGCTGTCCTACTTTCTGCAGACATGTCCAGCTTCGCCATGCCCAAGTATGCACAAAGCCTGTGCTGGACCCCCCTGCATCCCTCGTCCCTCCCTGCAGAGGGGTGCAGGGGTGGCAGAGGAGGGAGAAGCTGTGGGGAACGTGCCCACTGAACTGACATGCACCCCCTCCATCTGCCTTGACTTCCCCCACACGGTGGTCAGAGTGGAAGGGAGTCCTTTCCAAAGAGGGGCACCTCCGTTGAGCACCTCATTGCCTGATACTGTGTCCTGCTTCCAGACAGAAGCCACCTTTCCTCGGGGAGGGACAGGTCCAGACCCTGGGGCCACTCACAGGTGGGGTCCCCATCCTCAGCCTTCAGCAGACCGTTAGCGACCGAGGGAGTGTGCTAGGGGTTGCATACTCCCCCGGCAGCCCTCTATGACCTAGACCACCTGAGCATCCTGGGCGCACTCTCTCAGGCCAAAGGGGGGTTTTCCACTAGGGCTCGCCCTGGGAACAGCCACTGGGAGCAGAGCGGAGGCTGGGCGCAGGGCCACCTCCCGGGCCCCTGCGTACCCCCCCGGACCCACTCGCAGCCCGCCCGCGCGGCTGGGGCCGCGTCCCTGTCCCTGTCCCGGGGACAGTGCACTCACCGCCACAGTTTGCCCAGCGTCTTGCTGAGCTCGGCGTTGTGCAGGTGCGGGTACTGATCGGCCAGCTTGCGGCGTGCCGCCTGCGCCCACACCATGAAAGCGTTCATGGGCCGCTTCACGTGAGGCTTGGCCTTCAGCGCGCCGCCGCCGCCCCCGCGCACCGGCATGGGCACCAGGCTCCAGTCATAGCCCTTGAGCACCTGCGACACGGCGTCGCGGATGCAGGCCGGGAAGCGTTCGTCCGCCGCCTCAGCCGCGTCGCCCCGGCCGCCGCCCCCCGCGCCCGCCGCGCGGCCCAGGCCCTCGGAACCGCAGACCGACCCCGGCCCTCCCGCTGCCGCTGCCGCCGCCGCCGCCGAAGCTCCGTCCCGGCTGAGGACCCGCAACAAGTTTCTTTAAGCTGCGGCCGCGAGGCCCCGCCCCCTGCCCGGCTCCCCATTGGCCCGCGCGCGCCCCGTTGCCCCCGGGGGCGGAGCCTGGCCGGCCGCCCCTCCCCCACCCGAAGAAAGTGCAGCGGTTCCCTCTGCGCCCCCGCGCGCCCCGCCCGGCGCCGCCCCAAGCCTCGGGCCCCTTTTCCATTCCGGGCGGGGAGGGAAAGGGGTCGGAGACCCGGGAGCGCGGGGCGCGTCGCGGCTCCCGTGGGTCGCGCCCTTGGCCCCGTCGTCCAGCCCAGAGAAGCCCGCTCCGCGTGGAGGCGGGTCCTCCAGGGCCTCCCCCACAGCCGGTCCTGGGCCCCGACGTCTCGCCCGCAACCCAGAGGCGCCGGGGTCCACTGCTGCCAGCCTGCAGCCCAGGGGAGGGTTGGCTCGGCCGTGTAGCCTCAAAGCCCGGGCTCCCCGCCCGCAGGGCCAGCGCGCCGGGCAAGACCCTCCAGCGCGCCCTGAGTTTGCGCGCCTCGCACGTCCAGGTAAAGCGCGCCCAAGGGCCGCCGCTCGGAGCCGGGCGATCCCAGGTCCCCCGCCCAGGCCGGGTATGAGCTGGGAAAGCGCGGGCGGGGGAGCGGCCCCAGGAGCCGGCAGCCGAGGGAGGCGGGAGCGCTGGGCAGGGACTGGGCTGACCCTAGCTGCGGAGTCCCTGGGGCCGCCCGGCGGATGGCGTGGCCGGACGCGGGGGCCTAGGGCCTTCCGGGCCTGACCCGGGGAGGGGGGTGGGAGCGCTGAGGCCGTCCGGCTGGGCGGTCCTGGGTGGTCCGGCGAAGGTGCTGACCGCCCCGGGCGCCCTCAGTGGAGGAGGTAGGCGCGCCAGCCTGGAGGGAAGGGGGCGGCTCGGGGCAGCGGGGTCGGAGAGGGGACATTTCTCCGGAGGCTAGCGCCGGGCCCCGGCTCCGAGTCCCCGCCCGAGGCCGCCCCCGCGAGTTGGCCTGGGGCCTGGCAGTCCCCGAGGGCGGCTCAGATTCTTTCGCCAAACCCGCCGGGAGGCGACGGACCGGCCGCCCAGAGCCTCGCCACAGCCCCTCGGGTGGCCGAATGGGAACACGTGCGGCTGCGAGCTGTGGCCCCCGCGCCCTGGGTGACCCTAGGCAAGCGCGCCCAATTCCCCCAGCCATGCGCCCCTCCTCGGAGTCATGGACGCCTGGCCCTGTGGCTGCCGCAGCGAAGGAGCGATGCCGCAGGAGGAGCTGGTCTGCTACCAGAAAACTCCAAATTGAAAGTCGGTGGGTGGGGCAAAAGCGTCTCCTGGGTGCTGGCATACCAACTCAGCGGCCACCAGCGTGCCCCCAGCTGCCCAGCACAGGCCTCCTGGCCCGCCCTCGCAACCGGGGTGTGGG
The DNA here is from genome assembly GCF_002007445.2 of Ailuropoda melanoleuca. Lineage (NCBI taxonomy): Eukaryota > Metazoa > Chordata > Mammalia > Carnivora > Ursidae > Ailuropoda > Ailuropoda melanoleuca. The sequence continues at coordinate 37,948,949 of NC_048227.1, forward strand.
TTCTGTAGTTTGCACTTGGGCCTTGGAGCCCTGTCCATCCCGGCTGCCCTTCTAGGGATGAAGCCTTCACCTCAGGGACACTGGGGGCTGCCCCGGGATCCCACATCCTTGCATTGGAAACATGCTGGCGCCTCTGTGGGGACACCTCAGGGCCCGAGGGTGGAGCCCAGATTTCCTGTCACCTGCAGGTGACCCCAACGCACAGGATGGGCAGGCACAGGATGGGCTCTGCCGCTTGCCCTGCATCAGAGAACCTGATAGTCTGCCTTATGGGAAAGTTGGGGGAGGGGCTGCTGTCTAAGGTGAACAGGCCTGGTGGGGGAGCCCTGGAGGGCAGACGTGTAGCCTCTGGGGACCTCTGTGCTCTTGTCTCCTGTCCTGTGGCTGGTCTCCCTTGGCTCTGTCACCTGCCAGGGAGCATCCTTACCTGCTGGTCCGTGGCGGCCTGCCCTCGCAGGTCCTGCCCTCCACTTGGGGTCCCCTCTCTGCGCTTGGACGACTCAGGAAGGGCCCAAGTGGGGGTTGCCTGAGGGCAGCCATCGATCTTACTGGCCCATGGGGACCCAGGCAAGTGTAAGCAAGAGGAAGGTTGGGGTTGGCCGACCTGGACCCCCCAGAAAAAAGTCCCACCCCTCCCTGCACCCAGTGTACCATTGGGCGCCAGGTCCGGCTTTTCATGAAGCGCTCTGCTGTGCCAAGGAGCGTGAAGCAGGGGCTGCACGGAGGGCATCAGGTACGGCAGCCTTGCCCCGCCCCCCACACGCGGTCGTGGGCAGGGGAGTCCCGTGCCAAACCCAGGTCACACAGTGGTGTGGCATGGGTGGTCCTAGGCCCCACCCTCAGCTCCACGGGGCTGCAGTGACCGCCGGGGGATTGGTAGGGGTGCTGGTGGGCCACGCATGACGTGTATGTGCAGCCCATGCCTCCTAGGGGATGGGTGGGGAGGAGCAAATCCTGCCAGGCCTGGACTCAGGCTGGCTGAGGGCGTGTGTGTGCACTTCCGCACGAGACAGCATCCAGGTGCGGGCTCACCAGCCCAGGGCGGGCTGCAGACACATAGGGTGGCACCCAGCAGTGCCCCACAGCCTCCTGGCCTTCTGGAAGGCCTGTATACCTGCCAGCGTGTGTCCAGCCTCCTCCTCCGTTAGTGCTGACCTCAGTCCATGTCCTCAACTGCTAGGCAGGCCCTGACTGGGTACCTGGGTGTAGCCTTCAGAGAAGGGGGTGGCCACGGTTGGTTCCTGTGTTCACCAGTATTGATGAGGCGTCTGTTTCGTGCCAGGGGCTTTAGTGGGCAAACACCAGGGAGCTGCGACACTCACCACGGCGGAGGGGGTGTGCGTGTCTGGGAAGGGGTATTTTGAGGAGGTGAAATTAAGCTGAGACCTGAAGCTTCCAACTGCTTGGAAAGAGGGAAGGTCATTCCCTCAATAGTGGGGAGGAGAGGTGGGGGGGAAACATGTGCAAAGACCCTGAGGCAGCAGAGAGCACAGGGTATCCGAGAAAGCGTGAAGCTACAGTGATTTAAAAATTGAGGGATAGCCCTTTGAACCTCCTCTCAGTCCACCTCCTGGCTTCCCCCACTTAGCTCTTCCTTCCTGCCCCCACCCACCCCAATCCACATGACCTTACCTTCACCCAGTGGCCTTTGCGGTCTCAGGGAGGTGATCTGATGAGCCAAGTGTGGACCATATCCCTGCCCCTGGGGCCTAGGAAGGCCGATGACAATGAGGATTCTAGACCCACACCCCTGGCAGAGGCTCCAAGGGCACCTGTGAAGAAGGAAGTATGGACCGGCAAGCACCCCATGTGCCTATGAGCCCTGGCCGGTCCAGGCCCGGAGGGTTCCAGGGAAGCCTTTTCTAAGCGGAAGACCTCCAACCTTCCCACCCATTGGCTTCTAGGGAGGCTCAGGAAGCCTGTGCCCGCCCCCTGTGTGTGCGCACGTGTGTGTGTGAGTGCACGTGTATGTGCACGTGCCTGTGTGTGCATGTGTGTAGCCCTGTGCATGCAGTGGGCACTAGAGAGGCTGAGTAGTAAGGAAGGGCTGCTGAGGGCTGCGAGCTGCCGTGGAGGAGGGCATCGTGCTCTCATTCCCTGCATCGCCCTGCTGGTCTCTCTGTCCACCCTCTGCCTGGCCCTCATCTTGGACAGCCAGGGAGGCCACATCCGTAGTTTGTATGGTGTTTCAGAGAAAGGCAGTGGGGCGGGACCACATGGGCCCTTGAGCCCCAGGGATGGCATGTCCCCTGTGTGTCTGCAGCCGTGACCTGGGCCTCTCCGCGAGCCAGCCCGAGGCAGTTGGCATCACATCCTGGGAACCCCGGCTCAGTCTCAGAGATTAATTGGTGCTTTTAATTACCGGCTGGTCTGCAGAAACCGAAAGTCCAAGACAAAGATGAGCCATCAGCTCGGAGCAGTGGCTCTGTAAAGACAGCCTCGTCCTGCCCCGCTGGGTCTCCGGAGAGAGAGGTGAGGGGGCTCACAGGGGCGCCAGGAGTCCAGTGTCCCTCAGTGACAGACTATCAGGGCTCCAGGCCAAGCTTTTTGTTGAAACACCCCTCCCCGACTTAGCTTGCCAGCTGGCGTGGAAGTTCTGGTTTGGGTCAAAGCCCTCCCCTTGGTTGGGCTGGTGTCCACTTGGGAGCTGGCTGTGTCTGTTCCCGGCCTTCTGTGCTATGCATGCAGAGGACCCTGGAAGGAAGCTCAGGCCCAGATCCATCCCCCTCCGCCGGCAGCACCGGGTGTGGTGGGCCAGCCTGGGGGGTGCTTGTCCTGAGCGGCTTGCTCCAGAGAGGGGTTGCTGCTCCAAGCTGCTGCATCTTCAGGACGAGGCCCAGCCTCCAGGTAGGGGTGCACGAGCTCCAGGCTCTGTCCCTGCACCTTCTCGCCAACTCTGAAGCCTCCAACGCTGCCCGGGGATGACTGCTGACAGCCCAGTAGGACCCCCTGCTGTGGCCATTCTTTGAAAGAGTTTGGGGAGAGGACAATGCTTAACCCAGAGGGCTGAGCCCCAGTGAACACGGTCTGTCCGGGGACATGTGCAACGCAGATTTGTGGAGAACAGCTGTGGTCTCTGCTCTGGCCTCCGCTCACCCCCTGCTGGTAGTGACCCCCCCCCCTCCCGCCTCCGGCTGTGCCTATCCATCTCTCCTCTCCCCGGCCTGGGCCTGGGGGGCTGACTCCACCAGCAACGTTCACGTCTGGGTGGTATCTTCTGTAGCCAAAGACCGTCCTCAGGCAGGGTCCCAGGGGTCTCCACATGCAGTGTTCCTTGGGGAGAGATGAGCACCAGGCATCCAGGCCAGGCTGTGGGGGAAACCTAGTCTGCTGAGGTCTTAGAGACGTGGGATCTGCCAGTGCTTTCTCTGGACACTTCCATCCCCTAAGCCAATGTGCTTGCAGATGGGCATTATGTAATACCAGGCTCCTAGATCCCTGGGCCCCAGACCCTACCCTCATTCTGGAACCTGGGCTTTGTGGCTACTCTGGGCTCTTGCCCCCTGGACCCCAGTCCCCAGGACCCCTGCCCTTCACCATCGCCTGGGTCCCCCTCCCCCTGCACCAAGCTCCTCTGTGTTCTGGTCACTGGGCTCCTCTGAGAGGCAACAGGGCGAGGAGAGGCTTTCTCAGCCCCCTTGCAGGAGGGGAGCCAGGACATTGGAAGATGACTCTCACTCCAGAAAACAGGCTTTCAAGCCCAAATAGGCTGTGTGAGCTATGTGTGTCCTTCCGAACTTGACTTTCAGAATTAATGAGGCTTCTTGTTCTAGACGTCCAAGTGGGAACCCCTCGGAAGCGGAGCCCCACATCAGTCACGACCGAGAAAGGCAAATGCTAACTTGAAATGAAAATATCAGAAAAATCCTTTCGGAATGAGGGGCCCTGGCTGGCTTTGCACCACGGAAGGTTCCAGAGGCACGGCAGAGCCAACGGCAAATTAAAACACACCCTGTCAAAAGATTTCCGCTGTCTCCCAGGTATTTATTTTTCGGAACTTGGCGAAGGAGGGTTTAATTAAGACACCCTCAGGCGGGAGCCTTGTGCAGAGTGGAAGAGGCTGACGGTTCTTGGGAGTCCGTCAGGACGGCTTGGAGCATGCGGCTCAGGTCAGAGGCAGAAGGCGTGGGCAGCTCCGGGGGCTGCGCAGACCCAGCTTCCCTGGCTGCAAGCCCTCAAGGAGCTCCACCAGCTAAGCGTTCTAATAAAGCGTGAGGAGAGGTGCCTCAGAGTGGTTTGTGGGCTGGGTTGCATGCTGGCCGCCAGCCCCTACCTGCTGCCCTCAGGGTGTGGAGAAGGGTAGCAGGGAGTTGGAGGGATCCCCCAAGAAGGCGCTGGAGTTCTGGAGAGGAGGGTGTTGAGGTCACGGGACCCGATGCCGTCTGTCCCCTGTGGCCCCTTGACTGTGGGTGCGTTACGGGGTTACTCTGGGCAGCAGAGGGGTCCGGAATGCCTGTCCGTTCTGTGGGCTCGCCGTGGGGCCTGTGTGAGCCACCGTGTGCAGGGTGCTGGGCGTGCGGTAGCCCACACCTGATGTTTATTACTTCTCTGTGACTCCTCGTCAGTCCAAGCTAGCAACTTCCAGAGCCCATCCACACTGCTGGGGCCCATCTCCATCTTCAGGGAGAACATCTAATAGGAATGCCAGCTGTTCTTTTCGGGAATGAATTGTCCGCCCTAGTCACTGGGCAGGAGTCATAGGAAGATAAGACACATTGCTGGATGGTGTAAGCACCAGCTCCCCCAGCCTGTGGAGTAAGCAGTTTGGGCCAAATCAGGGGTCTTGGGTGCGGGTGCCTCCTGGAGCCTGGTTGAGACGGGAGCATGGCAGCTGCCAGGGGAGAGGCTGTAAGGAGTGCTGGGGCCTGTGTGCATCTGGAGAGAGGCCCCAGTCATCCCGACGGCCTGCCTTCGTCCTGCTGCCCCCAGACCTCAGCTGACCGTAGAGGCATGCCCGAGCCCAGTGCGGTGGGTAGCAGTGCGGGCCGACACCACGATGTTTGGTTTTAAGGCTGTTTCTTACTCAGCAGTATTGTGGCGACTGGTTACTGACACAGCTCTGCGAGCAGAATTCAGTCTGCAGGCCTCCTGGGTGTGACCCCTGGCCTGGGCAGTTTCCAAAACATCTTCCAGGACAGAATCGCACTCTAAGAGAAAAAAACTGCACCGCACATTCTCTTTCCCCATTGGGCTCTACCACCACGGACTGTAACAGCACTGTGATTTTTTGCTTTCCTCTCTGCCTTGCAATCACGGCTCACCGGCTTGCCGGGCCGCACAGAGCCACATCTCCCTCAGGGGTGCAGGCATGGGAGGCAAGGCGAGGGTGCCAGGAGAGGAGACGGCTGAGCCAAGCAGAACAGCCGTCCGTGAGTCACAGTTCCCGAAAACCAGCAAATGGCCCAGCACCTGCTCACCCACCCCCACCTGCACCTGCCAGCCTTACCCGGGGTCTTGGCCACTGGACAGTCAGGGTGGGACCAGCCCAAAGTGACCACCCCCCAGAAGAAAGTGACAGATGTTAGCACCCGTGGGTTCTGTCCCCCCATCAACTGATGTCAAGACATGAAAAATTGGGGTAAATGAAGGGTGGGCGATTAGGTCGGGCCCAAGCTGGGTTCTTGTGGGTGCCAGAGACAGCTGCAAATGCACGTCAGGGACGATTGCCCTGGGGCAGCAAGGCCTGCCAAGCCAGGGTGCCTGGGGACAGCTGGACGAGGTGCCGACACGGGGCTCATTCCTCCGTGAAGCCGTCCCGCAGCTGCTGGGAGTACCGCCAGCCTGTGGGCCTGTGTGTGCCTCCACTCTGGGACGGCACCGGGAGAGCTGTGGATGGCCCCCTAGGACGGGCCCAGGCGTTCTGGCTTGTCCGTGGGTCCGTGTGACACCAGCCCCAGGCTTGAGCTGACCGGTCATCTCGGGGAAGCCTCCCTTTCTCCCCTCTTGTCCTTTCCTGGGGTCTTTCTCGCTCACTTTGTCCAGGCGGGCCCGGCACCAGTCCCTCTGTAAGCAGCCTGACTTTTTCTCCAGCAGTTTTTGGCTTGAAAACGTAGGTTTAGGAGCCCTGCCTCCCGAGGTTCCTGGTGTGGGGGAAAGGCCGGGAGAGAGAGAGAGGGAGGGAGAGAGACCCCCATGTACCTGGGGCCTGCGGGCACTGAGCCCACAGGGTGAGGAAGCCAGCTTGGTGCCTCCCCAGCACCAGCCTCCCGGCCCTGCAGATGCCTCAGCGTTTACAAAAAGGTTTTGTTTTTAAGTGGAGTGCCTTCTTGGAGCATAGGGTGTACCCATACCTAAATATTATTCAAAGGCTCTTAGATGCTCCCTGATCTAGATGGAGAGGTAAGTTTGGTGTAAATGACATGACCTATTCCAACGGGTAAAAACTGCCTTCTAGGACATTCTGGAACAACATAGGGTATTTTTAAGGTGTTGTGTTTTTTTTTTTTACATTTTAAGTGAAATTCACATGGCATAACATACAAGCGTTTTGAAGTGCACAGATGGGCAGTATTAATCACATTCCCGATGTCACGCGGCCATCACCTCTGTCTGGCTCTGGCATATTTTCGTCACTCCCCGCTCCCAACCCTAGACAATCACCGATCTGCTTTCTGTCTCTGGATTTGTTATCCTGGGCGTGTCATATACATGGAGTCGGGCAACGTGTGGCCTGTGTGTCTGGTTCTCCCACTCAGCGTGACGTTTTTGAGGTGCATCTCTTTTGTAGCAGGTGTCATTTCACTCTTTTTTACGGCTGCGGAATAGACCAGCACACTTTTGATTAAATTCATGTGGAAACAGACAAGCACCGAGCCACTGGCCAGCCTTTCCTTGGCCCATGCCCTGCTCCGTGAGGTCCACTCCCATGTGGGTTCTAGCCCCTCAGACTCACTGCACCTCTGCAGTCAGCTCCCAGGAAGGCGGGTCCTGGAGGAAAGAGAAGAACGTGAGCCCCCAGCAGAACTCTCTGATGGCCTCGCACCCTGGGTAAACCCGGAGAGGGAGCCTGGAGCCCAGCGAGCTGGATTCTGGACAAGGGCCCTTTTCTGCTCTACACAATGCCCCATTGTGCCCTTCTCTAGGGAGAACAATGCAACTTGGGCCAGGGGACGCTGAGGACAAAGGGCCCTTTGTGAGGACTGTCCCCACCTGAAAAGCAGCACCCTGGGTCACACCTGATGGCAGAGCTGTCCCTCCTTGCCTTCTGTCCCCTGAGCACCTCCTGCTTCCGGGTGATGCACAGAAGCTCGAGTGGGCTTGGGCTGAGAGGCGCCGGATTCTCCCTGCTCTCCCCAGATAGCTGAGCAAGCCCATCCCAAGCGCAGCGCCCGGACCCTGGAGAGGAGGTGCAGATTGTAGCTTTGTTGGAAGGACCTGGAAGCATGGACCAGGACTAACTGCCTCCCTGATCCCCAAGGCTGGGAGCCTTCAGGCACATGCCTTCCTGCTGGGGGCTCACCAGGATGCAAAAGATGTTTGTGCCCCCCCCCCACTGCCAATCTTTTCCATGTCCCACATTGCAGTTGGGCTCTGAGAGCTTTTCACCACAAAAAAAGGGGGGGCACTTTTTAGAAACTCACTCTATAAGGTGCACATGTGCTATTATCCCAACAAATGCTGGCGAGGGACAGCTGGATGCTGACGAAGTGTTCTAGAAGTTGCTGGTTTGGCCCAGATTTGGAGGAGTCTCTGTCGAGAGCCACTCCCTGCCCTCACAGAGCTCACACCGCAGGTGGTAAAGATGTAATTAAACAAGACTGATCATTTGACCACACAAGTATCAGTAATAATTTCTACGTCAAAACACTCAGGATATGAAGTCAAAACAAAACACCCAGGACAAACATTTGCAATTTACACACAAGAATAGGATCTTTAATATGTAAAGAGCTGTGAAGAATAAGAAAAACCCACGCCTACCTCAGTGATGTGCTTCCAAGTACCTCACAGTTTGCCCACTAGCCATGAAGGTTCTAATGCCTACTCTGTCCTGCACACCCTTGGTTCTTCTAAGGAGCGCCTACGAGCCCACCCACTTGGCACCACCTCTCCTGAGCCGTGCCTGGGCTGCCCTATTGTCAGAATGCAGAGTTGCTGGTGTTTTCACCAGGGTTCTGCTGGGGTCATTGGTCCGTTAGTTCTTCTTTCCTCTGAATCCTCAGTGCATCACTTTCCCCAGGGGGCTGGGGGTGCAGTCTGGAGAGCTGGTAGGAGTGCTGCCTAAGGGGGCTTTGCTGACCTGAGCTGAAGGATCTGGCTGAAATTCAGGACCCAGCCGCTGATCGTGCTTTCCTTCGCTAGCTGTGTGACTGTCACGCCAACATCCTTCCGGGACAGCGCGGAGATGAGGGCGTGGGAAGGGGACGCCTGAGACACCTGGCCACACACTCTAAGCAGGCAGTGGCAGCCTGGAGGCCCGGGCTAAAGCCACTGCTCCAACCCTTCCTCTGCTGGGATGCGACTCCATACTCCTCAGGGGCACGCAGAGGGAGTGCAGCACCAGCAAGTGTCCTCCGCGGCCCACGCGGCCGCTGACCAGGCCTACCCTGGTCCTGGCCAGACACAAGCTTTCCAACAACTATAGAGTGAGGGTCCAGGAGGGCAGTCGCCTAGGTAGGAAAGTGCGGCGGGAACTTCTGCAACGCAGGCTGACGAAAGAGCGAATGAGCGAACGGGTCAGCCCCTTTCCAGTACATGTGGGTCCTCCCAGGTACCCACCCCTTGCCCTCACTGCTGCAGCTCGCCGTGCGGCCTGCGGGGGGCGCGCGCTCCCCGCCCATGGGCGTGGCCAGCCGGGACGGGACTGGCCTCCCATTCTGGGCGGGGCGTCCGGGCGCGTGGCGCTCCATGCACATGCGTACTGGCGGCCCCGCGATGGCGGCGCCCGAGGAGTCGCTGAGGAGGCGGAAGGCCGGGAATGCGGGCGCCGAGCCTGGGTCTCCGCCGGGGACGGGGCGCGACCCCGTGGGCTGTTCGGCCCGTCTCCGAGCGGGCACTTTCTGGCTGACCAGGATCGTGCTCCTGAGGGCCCTCGCTTTCATTTACTGTGAGTCCGCGGGGCCCGGAGCTCCCGTCACTGTTGCCCCTTCGCACGCGCCCTTGTCCCCGAGAGCGTCCTCCACCCGGGGACAGTCCCCCCCCGACCAAGACGCCCCTCCCCCCTGGACTCTCTGGCCCCCCTCCACCCCAACCCGTCTCCCCTTCC
>NC_048227.1:37958957-38067703 GCF_002007445.2 Ailuropoda melanoleuca
CCTCCCCCGGGGTGCTTTCCCCCCAGAGCCCCTCTCACAGGCCCCTCCCATAGGGATACACAGTAGAGCCCCTCGCCCCTCTTCCCCCCGGGTGGGGTGAGATGGAGGTGCTCGCAGGTAACTTCACCGGCCCCCTGCCCTGACTTCAGCGCTTCCCAGAGCCAGGTTCCCCAGTTGGCCTGGGCCGGGCGTGGGGGCGGGGCGGGGAGGATCTGCTCAGGAATCGGCCAGCCGGGGACGCCGCCACAGAGCCTGTCCTTTAGCCACATGCTCCTCCCACTCAGAGCTGCACTTCGGCCTCGGGCGGCCCCTTGCACAGCTAGGGATCCTGTGAGTAGAGGCCAAGCTGGGCCCCAGGCCTCACTTCTGCTCCTTCTTGGCACCGTGGAGACCTCGGGAGCAGGTGAAACTTGAGCCCTAGCCCTCACTTGATCAGGCCGGGAGCCTCTGGGCCCTCAGCCGCGCAGAGCCCACAGCAGCCCTGGCCCCAGAGGTTGAGGCCTGTCTGCGCCAAACGCACCTCCCTGGCCCAGCCGCTGCACCCTCAAGGGCGCAAGAGCCCTGAGACCGCGAGCAGTGTTAGAAGTCTATAGCAGTGGGGCACAAGCTCTTATCCTCAAACCAACCTGGGGACCAGGCTGAAATGGCCCGGACAAGCCAGTGGTCTCTGCTAGAGGGATCCAGAGGGTGCTGGTCCCTGGCATTGTTGGCCTAGACCACGCTGGGGGCCCTGAATATCTCAGCTTCATTTCTAAAGCACTTTCCTCCCCTGAGGAAGCAGCAGTGTCCTTCCAGAAACACTGAGCAGTGGGGTGCACCCGAGGAGGGCGAGGCTGGCTTTTGCGTCTCATGGCAAACAGTGGACACCAGGCTTTCTGGAGCGATTCAGTGGACTGTGGGGTCCCCAGTGTGGGCTTTCCGCCATGCCTCCCTCTCTTTTGTTACTGTAAAAATAGTTCTTGCCAGCCTTGCTTTGTCCTCCAGTTTTACATAGTTGTTCTGAATGAGCTGTCACTTAGCAAAAGACAGAGCTGAGCGAAGACAGTTCCCGGAGGAGGCCTTAGTAGACTGTTAGAGGGGGGCCTGTAGCCCTGGCAGAGAGCAAGCTTGCTAACACCAGCCTCAGGCTTTCTGGTGAGCGGGGCTGCTCCGTTCTGGAGGAGACAGTTCTGAGCTGTGGGGTTGAACATACATTTTGAGCCCTGTGCTGAGCACAGAACCACTTGTTTTGAGACATGCATTTTTTCCTATCTTTTCTCTATAATTGGAATAGAGTCAGTGTTTTTCAGTTACATGAAGGAACTGGTTTCCCATCTTCCATCCACAAAGTTCTCTGACAGATGGCCCTGGGCAAGTGGGCACGCATCTTGCATTGGTCTCTTTCTAGAGGGTTCCGGATCTTTCTGGTAGCGTGAGCTCCCTCAGAGTTTCTGAAGTCCCAGGGTTTTTCGTGATGCCATAGGGGCTGTCCACACGTTTCACTTGATGTTGAATTTTATGGTTGCCCTTGTGGACTCCTGACCCACCACAAGGCTGAATAACGCACCCCTGCCCTGTGCTTCATTCTCTGCACCTTTAAGAGATTCTTACAACACTGTCTTTAGTCGACCTGCTCGCCCACCTGTGAGCTTGCAGCCGGTCCGGTGTTCTATTTACACTTCTACCCGCCATCTAGGGGCATTTCCTGCTTCATAGAATTTCCTTGTTGCCTAGTCTTTATCATTACTCTTTGTCCCCAGGGGATACTTCTCCACTTGTGTCCCCCTTCCCTCCCTGTCCCCACTCCCAGCAGCTTGGTGTGGACACTCGGGACACAGACGGCCCACCCCAAAGGCCCCCTCACTCTCTCTGGGTTGTATTCACAATTCTTCAGATCTCATATTGCCGTCTTTTTTCTTTTATTCTCTCTTTTTACTGGGATTTATCCCCAAACAGCTTTTCAAGAAAGAATTTGGAGGTGAACTTTGTGTGTTTTTCTTGCACCCGTGGGAATTATTGATTTGCCTCAGTCTTCCATTCTCAGTCAGAGCAGGTTGTCTCAGAACTTTTTGGGTTGATGATGACGAGTCTTCACACAGCCTGACCGCTGCTCTTCCCCAGATGCCTAAACAGAAATGCTTTCATTCTTTTTTTTTTTTCCAAAGATTTCATTTATTAGAGAGAGCAGGAGTGGGGTGAGTGGCACAGGGAGAAGCAGACTCCCCGCTGAGCAGGGAGCCTGATGCAGGGCTGTCCCAGACTCATGACATGAGCCAAAGGCAGACACTTAGCCGACTGAGTCACCCAAGCGCCCCAACACTTTCATTTTTCTACTGACACACTCTGACACCAAATGTGGTGGGGAGGGATTCCTCACAGGCAGTTCTGACACTATCTGGAATGGCTCACAGAACTCAGGGAAACATCTTACTTATGGTGACTGGTTCATCGTCAAGGATATGACATGGGAACAGCAGATGGAAGACACCCACGGGGGGATGGGGGGTGTGGGGGTGGGGAAGGAGCACGGAGCTGCCAGGCCCTGCCCAGTCTGCTGTCTCTAGATCCCTGTGTGTCCAAACACCCCAGTGGTTTTCAAATATGCCCCATTCGGGGACCCCTGTCCCATCAAGCCTCCCAGCTTGCCTCCAGCCTGCCTGAGAAGCCACTTAACGAAGCTAAGTGAAGGTCTGTTGGAAAAGATGGGCCCCTCGCAGGCCCTGTGAACGCTGCTGCTGTGACTGCCCTGGTCCACTGAGTGTCCACAAGTGGCGCCGTAGAGGTCTCCAGAGGGGTTCCTAGCACTGTGGAACCGAGTGATGTAGGAAAGACGTTAGGGTTCGAAGCCCACTGCCAGGAAGGAATTCTTGAGACGTCTTTGGTGCAAAAAAGGTCGTTTTATGAAAGCCCAGGGGACAGGTAACCTGTGGGCAGAAAGAGCTGCGCTGGGGTCATGAGGAGTGGCCAGTTATATACTTTCAAGTCTGGAGGGGGTTAAGGACAGTGTAAGTCTCCCAGAAATTTTGGAAACAAGGTTTCCAGGATCCGGAGGGTGCTACCTATTATTAGGAAAAGGTCATTTATTACCGTCTAATAAACCCTCAGTCGTGAGACCCTTCAGATGTATATCGGTGGGTCATACACTTGGGGGATGCTTGCCAACATCTTGGGGCGGGGGGTAGAGAGAGAGGAAGTTTCCAAAGGACTTTTTTATGTCAATGTAGACTTGGAGGGCTCTGGGGCGGGGGTCAGGCTAGGGTGGCCTTTTGCCCTTAGCAGAGTGTCCACATGGAGCCAGTTGCATCCCTAGAGAAAGGTCACTCTGCCTGTTCCGAGGACTTGTCAATACGCTGCGGGTAGTTACGGAAATGTCATAATTTCTCTTCTGCCCTTGTTTCCCCCATCACGGGACGTTACACGTAAGCAGATCGCACATCTCAGTTTCCCACTGTTACCTTGGAGTCCCTGGAGTAACATTTCTTTGAAAATCCTACTTATGAAGGGTCTCAAGGCTAGTTTTGGTTCAACTCTAATTCCTGCTTTTGCTTCACACGCATGTTTCGTGCAGTCGCTCTGTCGGCTTTCCTGTTTCCTGTTACACGTGGTAGCGTTTTACTGCTCCTCGCCGCCGACCGGCGGTTGCTCTTTGAGGTGAGTCTACACCGTACTTTCTAGAGACAGAAGCTTGTTGCCCTCTGGTCCGGGCACATGACGTCCCCCCACCCCCACCCGGGGCTCCTGCTGCTCAGACAGCACCGAAGGGGCATCGCACTGGCACTGGCAGAACCCTTAGGTGTCCTTCAGAAATTTTGAGGAGAAAAATGGAACCAATTGCAAGAGCTTCATTGTATGTAGTTGTGAGATTTCACCAGTTCTGAGAGTTCATGGGAGTTAGCTCTTGTTCCGTGCTCCAGGCCCCTTGCGTTCTAATGAAATGCTCTGCTTGGTTTTACAAGGTTCCCTGTAAAACGCTTCCAGGTTGTTTAAGAAGCAAGTAACACTGCCTACTTCTGAGCTCTCCGCAGCACACGCCTCTGACGAAAGAGCACTGGGTGTTACTGTGCCGAGGCCCAGAATTTAACCACACTCAATAAAAACCAGCCAGCCAAGGATGGCATTTGGGGATGATTCTGTTTTAATTTTATAGCAATTCATCTGAATGGGAGAGAAAACTAAATTTTTGTTCTCTAAAGAAAATATTTGCAGACATCCTTGATAATGCATATTTAGGTAATCTGCTCACCTCTCCTAGATCAGTGTCTGGGTTTCCCCCATACCCCCACCCCCAGTGAGTGGCTGAGCGGGCCTCCCTGCCTAGGCACTGTCTCCTGCCTTCCTGGGCTGGGGTGGGGGTCCCTCTCCTGCCTTCCTGGGGTGGGGGGGGCAGGGCTGACTCCTGCCTTCCTGGGGTGGGGGTGGGGGTCTGACTAACCCTTTGTAGGTGCTATTGGTTTAGTTTTTGAGATGCTATGATATTTTGACAGTTTTGCTTCTTTCTACTCAGCATTTCTATAACAGGAATGGAAATTGAAATAGGTTGTCTTTTCTGAAATTTTAATCCAACCTTTGTTCATTGTTTCCTGATAAGATAGGAAGTTTCCTATGCCTCTTGCCTTAGAATTGCTTTTTAAAACTAATTGGTGAGGGGCACCTGGCTGGCTCAGTCAGTTGAGCGAGCATCTGCGTTTGGCTCTGGTTGTGACCCCAGGTCCTGGGATCAAGCCCATTTGGGGCTCCCTGCTCAGCGGGGAGTCTGCTTCTCCCTCTGCCTCCCCCCCTCCACTCGTGTGTGCTCTCTTTCTCTCTCAAATAAATAAATATAGTCTTTTTAAAGAAGAGCTAATTGGTGAGACCAGGGCTCCCTGTGTCTCAGTCGGTGGGGCATCCAAGACTCTTGATCTTAGGGTTATGAGCTCGAGCCCCATGTTGGGCATAAAGATTACTTTAAAAAAAAAAAAAAGTCCTAAAACTGATTGGTTAGATCAAATCTTGTTTTCCTTCCCTGGCAATGAAGCGTGAATTGTGGTTGCAGGGAGGAAGGACCTGCCTCTGTTCGTCATCACTAATTGGGTCCCCCGTGCGTGCGCTTGAGCCCCAGGGTTCTGGAATGGGCCACAGCAGCCTAAGTCAGGGGGGAGACAGGCTGGGCGCCACCTAGGGGAGCACCGCTGTGGAGGTGGCCTTGAAGGTCAGCAGCACGGGGACTTGGTCGGCTTCTGCCCGAGGCGGAGGCAGGTGAGGGGAAGAGCGCCAGCGTGCGCTCCGCTGCCCTCCCACCGACCCTCTGTGGTTTGGGTGGTGGGCTTTCATCCTCGGGTGACTTGCAGCCGGTGCCCCTTCCACAACCAGTGCCTGCCCCTTGGCCTCCCGTGGTCATGTGAGGGTCAGGCCTCGCTTCTCTTTCTCCACTGCTGTGAGCTGCATATGGCGTGCTTTCAAGAAACGTGGAAGGAAGAAACCCAACCTATTAAGCAAACTCCGGACTTTATTGGGATTTCCCCCCAGTGCCCCTTCCCGCCCCAGGGCTCCTCCCGGGGCCACACTGCACTTGGCCGCCTCGTCTCCTTCATCCCGTCCCCTCTGGTCTGTGGCAGTCCATAGGACTTCCCCGGCTTTTCATGACCTTGCTCGTTTTGAGCGGTTCTAGTGCCGTATTTGGTCCGATGCCCCTCATGTGGGGTTTGTCTGGTGTTTCTCGGGATGAGACGGGTCACAGAGGCGAGGTGCCCGAGTCCACACGACTCGCCGCGGAGGATGCCGACCTGGATCACCTGGTGAAGGTGTTTCCAGGTGTCTCCTCCCATCTGTTCCCTGTCCCGTGGAAGCGGGGCCCTGGGCCCAGCCCGTGCCCCAGGGGAGGGGGCATCACCCTGGGAGGGGGATCTCCACACATCACTGGAAATTTCTCTGTAAGGAAAGTTCGTGTCTCCTCTCCGCATCTTCACCAGTCCGCACGTTGAGTGAGGGTCTGGGTTACATCCCATGCTGTTCCTTACTGTGGTTTCAGACTGTCCGGCTCCTGTCAGCACTGCTGCTTTCCCCCACCCCGCCTGCGCTCCTGCCTCCGCTGCCTGCCCTCCTGCTGCAGCTCGCCCCGCCTGTGTTTCCCCCGCCATTTCTCCGGGGGTCGCTTCTTTACTGGGGAGTGGTGTTAGGGACCCAGATCTGCGTGCCGGAAGGCCCGATGTCGTGTGTGGTCCTTCACATCCGGTTGTCTCCCTGCACATCCATCTGAATGTTTGCTAGGGTTAACATGAATTCATACTGGCTTCTCCGGTGCTAATCCAGGACACAGGGTAGGTGCACGCCTTCCTTCCTTGCTTCTCCGAACTTCCTTGTCTCCCGGTGGGAATCTTGCCCCGCCATCCACCATGCTTTGTTTGCTCCACCCACGGCACGTGCACAACAGTTTCAGAATTGTTCTGCACGCGCTGTGAAAAAAACCAACTGGGCTGCAGGGTTTATCAACCATTCCTTTGGTATTTGTCCTTACGGGTCTCACTCAAAGCCTTTTCCGGAGTTACTCAGGCCAGCCCTCCCTTCCCCCTTCTGCACAGTGTGGTCGTGTTAGACATCTGCCATAGAGTGCCATTCGTGTGTCACAATGTGCATTCCATCCTGGCATCCTCTGACCTGCGGGCTGGCTTGTTTCGATAGTTTGTAAACATTAAAGTTCATTTTTTGTGACATGCAGTTCTTTGGGTTTGACAAATGCATGCTTATCCATCCCCCTGGTACTATACAGAGTGGTTGTGTCTCCCCCAACTTGCCCTGTGCATGTAGTCACCTGCCCCCTCCAGCTCCCCACAGGGCCGCTGTCGTCCATGCTCTGCCCCCGTGGCTTTGCCTTTTCTAGCATAGATGGAATCCTAGAGTATGTAGCCTTTGGGTCTGGATTCTGTTAGAAAAGGGCATTTGTGATCCTTCCGTGCTGTGGTGTGAGTCGGGGGCTGGTGTTATTTTCTCCCCACTTGTTACCACATTGTAGGCATGCACCACCTGTGTTTATGTTTACTCCCACGCTGGGGGGCCTCTGTGTTGTTTCCCACGTTAGCGGTTGTGAACCAAGCCCCTGTTTGCTCCATTTGCATGCAGGCTTTTGTGGAAATGGAAGTTTGCAGTTCACACGGGCAAATACCTAAGTGTATAGTTTCTGGGTCATATATGGTAAATCTGTGTTAAACTTTAGAAGAAACTGCCAGTCCATGGCGGCTGTAGCAGTTTTCTCACCAGCAACGAATGTCTGTGGTTCCGAATCCCCTGGAGCATTTGGTATTTTCAGGTTTTCAGATTTTGCCTATCGTGATAGGTGTGTGGTGAGATTGCACTGGGGCTTTCACTGGCATTTCTCCAATAGATGATCTTGAGCATCTTTTCTGTGTTTAATTACCGTCTGTGTATCTTATTTGTGTGAAACAGATGACTTCCGTGTCCAAATATTTTGCCCAGTTTAAACACTGGGTCGTTTGTTTCCTTATTCTTGAATTTTTAAAAAGTACTTTAATATTCTGGATACAAGTCCTTTATCAGATCCTTTATGTGGTTTGTAAATGTTTTCTCCCAATCTGTGGCTTGTCTTTTCATTCTCTTACAAATATCATTTACAGAGCAGGAGTTTTTCATTGGATAAAGTACAGTTTATCAGTTTTTTTTCTTTCTTGGGTCACACTTGTGGTGTTGTGTCTGAAAACTCGTTGCCACACCCAGGCCCCAGATTTTCTTTTAGAAGTTCTCTGCTTTTACGCTTCACATTGAGGTCTGCGGTGCTTTGTGAGTACATTTCAGTTGTACGGTGTGAGATAGGCGTCTGGGCTCATCTCTTTGCATATGGTCGTCCTGTTGTTCTGTGCCGTTGGTTGAAAAGATGACGTTCCTTCATTAAACTGTCTTTGTACTTTTGTCAGAGATCAGCGGGCTGTGTTTGTGTGGGCCTATTCCTGGGCTCTGTGTCCTGTTCCGTGACGTCCAGGTCCCCCCTTTTGCCAGGACCCCACTGTCCTGATTGCTGTAGCTTTGTAGTAACTCTTGAAACTGGGTAATACGAGTCCTCCAGCTTTGTTCTTTCTCAGAATTATTTTGGCCATTCTGGTTCCTCTGCTTTCCCATATTCGTTTTAGACTTAGCTTGTCTATACCAACAGAAAAGCTTACTGGATGTTTTGATGGAGTTTGCATTGAATCTATGGATCAGCTTGGGGACAACGGACATCTTTGTAATGCTGAATCTTCCCGTCCACAAACATGAAGCGTCTCTCCACTTATTTAGATCTTCTTTCGTTCCTTTTGTCAGTGTTTTGTATGTTTTCCACATACAGATTCTGCGTGTATTTTGTTAGAGTTTTATCTATGTATTTTTGGGGGTTGCTATTTATTGTAATTAAAAAAAATTCAGATTACAGTTCATTGCTGATACATATGAATACAGTTGACTTTTCTGTATCGCTCTTGTATTCTTTGACTTTGATAAACTCATTTTTTAGGTCTGAGAGGGGTTTTTTGGTACATTTTTTGAGATTTTTCTACACAGGCCATCATATCATCTGTTAATAAAGACATTTTTTTTTCTTTAAAGATTTTATTTATTTATTTGACAGAGATAGAGACAGCCAGCGAGAGAGGGAACACAAGCAGGGGGAGTGGGAGAGGAAGAAGCAGGCTCCCAGTAGAGGAGCCTGATGTGGGGCTCGATCCCAGAACGCCGGGATCACGCCCTGAGACGAAGGCAGACGCTTAATGACTGTGCCACCCAGGCGCCCCAAGACAGTTTCTTTCTTTCCCGTCTGTATGCCTTTTACTTCTTTTGCTGGCCTCACCTTATGAGCTAGGATTTCCCATACACTGTTCGGTAGGGTGGTCAGATGTCCTTGTTTTGTTCCAGATCTTGGGGGAAACGGCTGAAGTGCTGGCCGTAAGTCTGGTGCTGGCCGTCGGTGTCTCATAGCTGCCCTTATGGGCTGATGACGTTCCCTTCTGTTCCCAACATGCTGAAAGTTTTTACATGAGTGGCTGCTGAATTTTGTCACTGCTTTATCTCGTGTCTGTTGATACTCTTGTACCATTTTTCTTCGTCTGGTAGTTTGGTGAATCACATTGATTTGTAAGTGTCGAACTAGCCTTGTATTTCTGGCCTGCAATTGGTTGTGATTTATTACCTATATTTCTTCTTTTGTGAGTTTTGGTAGTTTGTGTCTTTCAAGTAATTTGTCTGTTTCATCTGAGTTGCTGAGTTGGCGATCCTTGAGCGATTTGTGGTGTTTCTTTATGGTCTTTTTAATGTCTGTGGGACCGATAGCGATGCTCCCTTCTCTGTTCTTGATACTGCCTCTCTCTCTTTCTTGATTAGTCTGGCTAGAGGTCTATCAGTTACCTTTTTGAAGAACCAACTTTTGGTTTTCTTGATTTTCTGTGTTTTTTCTTGTTTTTAATTTCATTGATCTCTACTCTTCAGTTTTTCAAGGTTTCTTTCCTCCTGCTTGTTTTGTGTATCATTGCTATTTTTTTCTGATTTCTTAAACTGGAAGTTTAGGCTCGAGCCCTTTCTGTCTTTCTAACGTGAGCGCTTTACTGTAAGTTTCCCTTAAGGGCTGTTTCAACAGCATCCGGACATTTCTGATATATTGTGTTTTCAATTTTCATTCAATTAAAAAAAATCTTACCATTTTGCTTGTGCTTTATTTTTTTTAAAGATTTTATTTATTTATTTGAGAGAGAGAGAGCGCGAGCACAGCAGGGGGAGCAGCAGAGTGAGAAGCAGACCCCCCCCGCTGAGCAGGGGACCCGCCGTGGGGCTGGATCGATGTGGGGCTGGATCGTAGGGCCCCAGGATCATGACCTGAGCTGAAGGCAGACGCTTCACTGACTGAGCCCCCAGGCGCCCCTGAGTCCTGCTTTTTTATCCAGTCTGACAATTCCGTCTTTACTGGTGGGTTTAGAACATTCTCATTTAAAGCAACAGATTAAAATCTATCATACTGCTAGTAGTTTCTATTTTTTTCTTTGCTTTCTTTTTTTTTCTCTTTTCCTGCCTTTGGTTAGTTTAGCATTTTCTATGATTCCATTTTTCTATCTGTATTAATTATTTAGAATTGTTGAAATTTTTATTTGCTCTCCCATAGGACTTGCAATAAACATTTTAAGTTAATCTGAGCCTCCGTCCGTGTAATAGAGACCTTGCAGTGTGGCATCCGGTCCTTCTGAGAGTGTGTTCCAGCGTCTCCCTCCGGCCTTGGTGCTGTTTTCTCATAGACTTTCCTTCATGTGCTTAGCTGATTGTGGCCGGTTTTGCTTTAGACGAGGGGTCGCACACGTTTCCAACCGTGAGCCTAAAGCGGTGTATGTGGAACTAGAGACTAAAGCACCGCACGCTCAGCCCCATCCCCGCCCCCTGACGCCGCTGACCGGCCCCACATGCGCCGCCGTGTCCATCAGTGCGAGCGCTCCAGCGGCGGCGGCGGGGCGGGCGTTCCAGGCCACGTGTGCGGCGCTGCCCCGAGATGGCCTGTTGCTTGGCTCTTTCCCCTCGGTGGGAATGAGCCTGCTCTTCACGTTCCCGGATGGGAATGCTGTCCTCTCTCTCCTGTCCTGTGCATCCCTGTGCAGACACATCTGTGCCAGCACTCAGTCTAGAGAACGCCAACTGCTCTCGTAGGGGTGGGACTTGAAGGCAGATTGGGTCTTCCCGTGTTTCCCCCAGGATTTTGGAAATAGGACCTCTTGTGTCCCTTCTTTGACTCCAAACCATGGCTCGGACACCCACTCATCTTCCCGCCCAGCCAGGCCCCCTCCTGCACGTGTCCACAGGTGGCCGTGCCCCTGCTCACAGTCCTTTGGTCCTTGTTCCTTGTCTTCCAGTCGTGGCGTTCCTGGTGGCTTTCCATCAGAACAAGCAGCTGATCGGAGAC
Organism: Ailuropoda melanoleuca; assembly: GCF_002007445.2. Classification (NCBI taxonomy): domain Eukaryota; kingdom Metazoa; phylum Chordata; class Mammalia; order Carnivora; family Ursidae; genus Ailuropoda; species Ailuropoda melanoleuca. Next base: position 37,969,837 of record NC_048227.1, read on the forward strand.
CGGGGCCTGCTGCCCTGCCGCACGTACCTGAAGAGCGTGCAGCAGTATTTTCGGGGCCCAGTCGGCTGGGACGCCGTGAGCTACGCGCCAACCGTGCTCTGGCTGCTGGACTGGTCACACATGGACTCCAACCTGGACGCCCTCGCACTTCTCGGGTTGGGCGTCTCATCTTTCGTCCTGGTCACCGGCTGTGCCAATATGGTGCTCATGGCCACTCTCTGGGTTCTCTACATGTCCCTGGTCAACGTGGGACAGATCTGGTAAGCAGGAAGAACTGGGGTCCAGGCACGCTGTGACTCATGGCCTGGGCGTGTCACAGGCCGCAGCACAAGCCAGAACCTCGTGGCAGCTGGGGAGACGCAGCAGGCTTGCTTCCTACGTGGATTCAGGGGACTGTCACCACTTCAGTTAGGTGGTAGTAGAGTCTGCTGGTTGCCAGTCGACCAAAATCCAAGGGACTTTCTTCTTGGGAATAATCGCGATTCCGTAGGGTGTGGCGTGGCCACCACCGAGGGAGAGTCCGCAGTCGGCCTCCTGGGGCCGGGAACCTGTGAGGTGGATGTAGGGTCCCTCCGTGAGCTTCTGGGAGTGCTCTGGTGGTGGGGGCTTGATTTGGAGGCTTGTTTCTTGTGCTCCTCCCTGCTCCAGCTCCTTCCTTGTTCAAGGCGAACCATTACCAGCTAGTGCCAGGAGTCACAGATCTGGTTGGCCCTGCTCCGGGTTGGCGGGGGGAGGGGAAGAGTGAGCAAGCTCCCGCTCCAAGCAGCCAGAGGTGGCGGTGGAGCTTCGCAGAGCCGGGGAGGCTGGAGAAGTCCTGCGGGAACCAAGGGGGTGTGCCAGGGCAGCCGCGGCCCGGGGGGGCCGATTAAAGTCCAGCGGCCACGGGGTGCCCCGGTGTGTTGAGCAGAGGGTGCCCCTCTTCTTCCCAGTTCTGGGCTCCAGAGGCAGCACAGGGGACCCTAAGAAAAGGCAAAATCTTGAGAGAAGCTCTGGGATATGGGACTGGTGTGTGTGCAGATGTGCAGGAAGTAATTGTGGGCGTCTGCCCCGTGCACTGACCAAGGCGTCCGTCCTCTCGGCAAAAAATGTAAGCCCAGTGTCCTGGTAGTCCGTCCAGCGCTGGCCTGGGATGGAGAGGCTCATGCAGTCTTCCCGGAATGGGGGCTCTAACCCAGACCACCCTGCCTGGGTACGTGGAGCTGACCTTCAGTCCCATCTTGCGGGTCTATTTTGAATGGTTCCTCAGGGCTGTGGCCATGGGCTGGGGGCCGTCTGGCAGGCCCCCTTTGCTCCCCCGAGTGCAGTTGTGCCCTGGTCCCCGTGTGCAGGTGTGTGCCACTTGGAGAGGAGTCTGGGTAGGACAGGTGTGGGGGACACTCGGCATGTATGCAGGAGGCCCATCCTGCAGATCCAGTCTGTGGCAAGGAGGGCTGGGCATCTCGGTCACCCTGAAAACCAGTCCCAGGGCCCTCCTGTTGGTGTGTTACTGTTGACCATGGGGGTGGAAAATAGGGGCTGGGGTGCCTTGGGTGGGGTCTGGGTGACTGTCCCGTGTGCCTCCTGCTTGTCGAGCAGCTGCAAAGGAGCTGGGAGGTGTGGCCCCCTCCACCCCCATCTGCTCCTTCCCTTGCGGAGTTCCCGGAGGTCAGACGCCTGAGGTGCAGTCCTTTCTGCCTCCATCTCTCGGTCAGTAGGTGTTTACCAGCACAGAAGGACTCTGGCTGGGTTTTTCTGTGATGTCTTAAGAGGCTGCTGTTGTTTGAGATGTGTGATTTTAATCCACGCCAGAGGAGGAGGAGTTCTAGCACACACAGCGAGCACACCCGACTCCGTGGATGGGTGGGGTGGCACACTTCATGCATGGCATGTGGCTTGGGTCACGACCTACCGTGTCTAACAATGAGAGACATAGTTCTGACTTCAAGTTTACTGTAAAAGGTATTTCCTAGTCATGTGTAGAATATGGTCAAGAAAGATTAACCCCATGTTTAAATTTTTGAAAACCAGTTTGGGTACACATGGCCAAAAATAGTCTTATATTGTTTTCACTGGAAAAGATTCTGCTCCCCTTCGCTTGGATATGTAAAAAAGAAAACTGTGATTCAGATTAATTTAAGCTCACTAAAGCAAAGTAAAATAAAAGTAGGTGCATGAGAGGTTTTGGGTGAAAAGTGAAAAAGAAAACAAAACCTGTCAACGGGGACCCGTGGTTTCTTCACCTGGCTCACAGTGCACATGTCTTCCCTCGAGGCCGAGCTGCTGGTGTGGTGTGGATGTGGGGCTGTGGAGGGGCGCCAGCGCCCTCTGCCTCCACGGTCTTTCCAGCCCCGGCCTTGACGCAGGTTACCCTGACGGACGAGAGTTTCGGGGTCAGAGTGACATTGCTAAGTGAGGCCTGCTCACGTGGGCAACAGGCTTTCTTTGTCCTAGCACCCAAAATGAGACTTAGACACAGACTGTTCCTTGCATGTCCCATTTATTTAAAGTTAAGAGAAAGGAATATTTGTTTGGGGCGAGACACTCAGATAATGGACACTGTTGACAGAATGTCTTCCAGGTGTTGTCCAGCTGGTGTCCCATGGCAGGGACAGGAAGCCCCCATGGGGCAAGGAGGCGCCAGGCAGGTGAACGTGGCGCTTCTCCGAGGGTGCTGCGGCCTTGCTCTGGGGTCCCGTGGTGCCGGCCCTGTGTCTGCCCGCCTTTGCCGCGTGTGCGGTGGCTGTTGCTTCAGTAGGCCCTCTGTCTCTCCTGTCCCTCTGCTGGGCGTCCGCTCAGCTTCTTCCCGGCTTAGGCTAGTACCCTGCCGAAGTCCTGGCATCCCCCACACGTGCACCAGGGCACGTGGGAGGCCTGCGTTGCTGCCAAGGGAGGCAGCTAAACCTCACTCCCGGTGGCACCGTGAGTCTCCAAGGCAGATGTCGTGGGGCAGAGCCAGGTGGCCTTACACAACACCCTGCACATTCCGGAACCATGACCGCCCTTCGCCCGCTCTCCTGACTCGTTCTTGACGCTGCGTGGCTGGTGGGAGCTCACAAACGTACTTCATGGTGGCAGTGACCAGAGATCTCATTGTAGGGAAAGTGGCTCCCCTCCAGGCAGTGGGCACTCCGTAGAGTGATGACCCGTGCCCTCAGATTCGGGGGGTGGGGTACTGATTTTATGAAGTCCTTATTGTGGCTGCAGGAGGCACAGCTGGAGGGAGCCTGGGGATGCAGGGGCTGGAATGAAGGACTGAGTCCGGGGGTGAGCTGGGGGCCGTGCCAGAGGCAGCAGCACCCCGGCAGGCCCTGTCCCAGAGCTGCAGGGCCAGCAGCAGTGTGGCCTGTGGTTGGGCATGGGGCAGCCGTGGGCTGTGAGGGAGCGTTGCCACGTTGGACGCTCAGCCACCCAAGGCCACCCCCTTCTGCCCTATGAACCCCTGTGCCTGCAGTTCCACAGTCATGGGGTGGGACCCGGGGGACCTGGGGCGCTGACTGTCCCCGCTTCTCCCATGTTTCACCAGACTCCACATCCTCCTGATTTTACCCACGAAGTGTTTCCAGAACCTTCCTCTGCTGTCAGCACCCAGTGTGGCCCCACATTCACGATAGCCTTCAGCTCCACTTCCCACATGGCGTTGTTTTTTGTCAAGGGCACGTGCCAGCTTCATTTTGGGCGTCTGCCATTCCAGTTACGGGCAGTTAAGACGTACTGTTTTCATATGTTGGGCAAATCTAAGGTGATTTCTCCATGTACTCCGGCCACCGCCTTCCCCACCAGCGTTGTGTTAAAGACCAGGGCAGACGTGATGTTGGTTTCTCAGGCCCTAGAGGCTGGGACTCATGGCCCTTGTTAGGGAACGGGAACCCCACACCCCAGGAGAGCGGCCTGGGTGCTGCAGGAAGTAGTTAGGGGCAGGGGCGCGAGTCCCGGGACCCCCTTGGGGCTTTGCTGGTGTGCAGGAGAGCGAGGCAGGGGCAGGGTCATTTTCTTTGCGGTGCCGTCTTGGGCTCTGGCTTCTCTCTGCCTTGGCTGAGTAGAGGGAGGGATGCAGCGGCTGCAGGAAGGCCTTGCTCACACACAGAAGGTGAGTGGACGGGAAGTATGAGCGAGGCTTGGCACCGGGGGTCCCACGTCCCCACAGGGCTTCCTGGAGGCTGTTGCAAGCCAGCAGTCAGGGCGCTGGTGCAGGGCGAGCCTGAGCGAGGGCGCGGGGTTTCCAGGGACACGTGTGGGGCTGCTGCGTGGCTTTGGGGTTCTCACTTCGCAGTTGCCCCCTTGCCGTCATCCGCTGTCCAGTGTGGTTGGAACAGGTTTTCATTTTCTGGTGCTGTGGGGCAGGAGCGACACCGGGGTGTCCATCCCTGAAGCCGTGCGGTTAGGGGCAGAGAGATGACTGTCCGCAGCTCCACTTGCTTACGGAGGGAAGCCTTGTTAGAAGGGGCGCAGCGCCGTCTGTCGGGTGGAGACGGGGAGGAGGTGTCCCGGGACTGGATCGAGAAAGAAGGGGCCTCAGATGAGGCGGCCGGGCACACAGCTGGCAGGCGGCCCCCGAGCTGACGTGTCCTCGTCCTCAGATGCAGTGGGCTGCGGTACGCATGTCTGAGGACACCGTGCGTGCGTGCGTGCTGTTCTCTCTGAGAACTTGGGTTTGTCTGCCTCGCATGTTGCCCAGAGCCCCAGAGGTTTTGTTCAGCGGAAGGAAGTTGTGCGGGCCTGCGGGGGCGCCACACACAGGGGTCTGTTTGCGGGTGAGGACCCGGCAGGGTTGGAGGGAGCTCGCCCCACAGGCAGATTCCGTTGCTGCCTAGCCACTTCCCCTTCTCCTTTTAATTGAATAAACTTCATTTTGGAGTGGCTGTAGGCTTACAGAGGTATTGCAGAGACAGTACAGAGAATTCCTGTGTACCCCAACCAGCTTCGTGTATTGTCAGCCTCCTCCTTGTCATGTTTAAAGAGCTAACACTGACCTCGTCTGTCCCGGGAGCCCCTCCAGCAGCCACTGTATAGGCATCACGTCCCCTCAGGCTCCTCTGGGTTGGGACAGTGTCTCTGACTCTCCAGCTTTGAGGAGGACTGGTCAGGGTGCTGTGGGACGTCCCTCCGCCGGGACTTGGTTGGTGCTCTTCTCATGACTGGACTGGGTTGTGAGTTGGGGGAGAAGCCCACGGAGACCACGCACCCTCCTCATCACGGCACATCAGAGTCGGTGCCGTCGACGTGACTTGTCCGTGTTGCTGCTGCCCCTCCTCTCCTGGCTAAGGTCCTGTCTGCCACGCATCAGGACACTTGTGCAGGGGACACGGGTCTCCTGGCCCTGTGTGTTCATTTGTTCAGTCACTGATCATGTCAGTTTGGGGCTTCAGGTGGCTATCCTCTTGCTCTAGGGGCTTAACCGTCCTGGGGACCCGTGACATGGGAAGAGAGAGCCAGAGTTCAGTAGCCGTGACCGCAGGAAGTTTAAGTGAGTTTACAGAGGAGTATCACTGCTCCAGCTCTGTCCGTCTCCGACGACGGAGCCTGGTAGAACACTGGAAGCCCTAACTGTGACTTTGCTCCCGCCGCCCCACTTAGCATCAGTTTTCCAAAACGTTGGCTTTCTGATCCTTTTATCTGTGCTTTACTTTGGCAGTTCTCCTAAAGGGCTCCTTTGTTGCTAGCGAGGACGGCTGTGCAACCGCCTTTTCTCTTCCCCACCTTCCTGGCCCCCCAAAAGAAGAAAGGATTATCTCCAGAAACTTGGACCAAGGTCAGGGAGGCTCAGGGGGTCCCTTCCTGTGGAGGAAGCGCCTTTGCCATGTCCTTCTGCGAGAGGACAGAGCCTGCACTTCAAAGAGCACCAGGAGCAGATGCCAGATGGCCACGGGGGTGCGGGGTCAGGGTCAGGGCCGCGGGGTGCGCTGCATGGCTGCTCCCCTCTGACTGTCGACAGTGAAAACCTCATTTTGTCTTAAACACAGCAGTGCTGCATGCAGCCCCTTGCCCCCGCCCGGCCCCGGCCCCAGCCCGCAGCCCAGAGCTCTCTGCCTTGAACCTTGCCCAGAGCCTGGATGTCAGGCAGCGGAATATCTGCTAAAGATGGAGTCGATGCATAGAAATGAACTCCTGCTTCGGTTCCACGGGGTTCAGGGAGCAGAGTGGGGCCGTTTGCGTTCGGCGGGAGCAGTGGCTTCGCACACCCAGCGCCTATGTGCTGCTGAGGACCTATGTTCGCATCGCGCTCCACTGTGAAGACAGCCTTTCCTTAACCCCTGGCGTGTGGGGACCAGATGCCTTTCATTTAGGGTCCCCTTTGTGATAATCTGTGCTCGGGGTACTGGGCATCCTTGAAACTTTCAAATTCTAGGGTAGGACATTTTCATGGTGTTGGATTACTTACAGAAATTATTTACTGACACATATCCACCATTACGTTTGCTTTTTCCTAAAAGATTTCTTGATTGGCCTGTTGTGGACATGGCCTTAGATCCCTGTGTGGGATGGGGCCTGGTGAGAAAAGGCTCCTGGGCCCCAGGCAGCGGGTGGGCCCCCGCAGAGAGCACCTGAGGGCAGGTCTCCCCCGCCCCACCTTCTCCCACCACATTTAACGTCCATGGGGTCTGTGACCTGACCCACAGTGTCCTGGGGTCACTGAGTTGAGCTTTACCTAGTGGGGTAGACTGATACTTTAATCTTTTAAGTTTTTTGACAAAACAAGGCAAAAGCCATTTTTTTAAGATTTTCTTTATTTGAGAGAGAGACAGAAAGCAGGCTCGATTGGGGGAGGGGCAGAGGGAGAAGCAGAGCGGAGAGCCTAAAGTGGGGCTCAGTCCCAGGACCCGGGGTCAGGACCTGAGCCGAAGATAGACGCGTAGCCGACTGAGCCACCCAGGGCCCCAGCAAGGCAGAATTTTCATATGTTTTTCTCCTTTTGTTTTTTAGGTATTCGTTTGGTAAGTGAAAATCGGAAACGTACTCCGTGGGAGTTTAGCGTTGCATGTGGGGTATGTATTCATGTGCTTTTCCTGTGTTTCCCCTTGCCTGAGCAGCTGTCATCAGCACGGCAGGTGTCACTGTGTTGTCTGATGTCAGTTACTTAACCTGGAATCGTGGCCCACGCTGGCTTCCTTGCCCAGAGTGGTGGACCAGTGCAGACAAGGGGACTGGTGATGTGCAGGTGTGTTTGTGTAGATGGCAGTGTCCACACGGCTGGGACGGATAGTCCCACAGCGGTGACCGCACCGTGTTGTCACGGATCAGTTCTGTGCCTTGGGGGAAGGTCAGGCCGTCCTGCAGGCCAGCCTCTCCCCACTCTAGGCTGTGCCGAGTTCCCAGGGGACACACGCCTGTGGAGGGGTTCGCCCGGGGCTAACACTGGATGACACCCCAGAGGTGGTCGGGTTTCTCCTTGGTTTGGTAAGGGGGGGACTTCAGGTCCCCCCAGCCCGTGTTCTGTGGGGAATGGTGCACCCAGAGGGAACATGTGGAGTAGGGTTTGTTCAGAAACGAGTGGGCAGTGGGCCCAAGGCTGCTGGCGGGGGTGAGGAGAGGACAGCCCCCAAGTGGGCGGGGCTGGGCACAGCACAGCTTCCCTTTGGGTGGAACCACCTTGCGTGCTGATACCAGAGACGTCTGCTCACTCCTGGGGTCGTGACTACCCACACGCCCCACAGCACAACACCCCTGGTGCCCAGGCAGAATCCCCAGCCACACGAGGAATCCCCAGGGTCTTGCACAGCTGTTGTGACTGGGCATGAAGCCCTAGTGAATGAAGACAAGAGCTCTCAGGAGAGAAACTGATGAGATGAGAAAAGAACCAAGTGGAAGATAGAATATTTGAAATGAAAGACTCCCTGGATGGGCTGGCTGGCAGGGTGGGGGCGACAGCGGGGGATGGAGGGGTCCTAGAGGCGCCCGGGCCAGGCAGAGCTCAGGCGTCCTTGGGGAGAGCTCAGAGATTGGTGGCATGTGTACGGAGCCCTGAGGGGAGGGGACAGCTGGATGAAGTTTCCAGATGTGGTACAAGACACAGATGTCAGACCCAGGCAGCCCAGTGAACCCCGCACAGCATGAACGGGAAGAAGTTGTGCCTCCCAGCTCATCCACGTGCTGCTGAAAACCCAGGGGAGAGGGAACATTTTGAAAGCAGTGGGAGAAACAGGCCATGGCCCTCAGTGCTCAGGAGCAGTGGGCCCATGCACCTTGGTGCTGACATGGGAGTTGGGACCCTATGTGGGCTCGGAGGCTTCAGATTGGGGGAGTGAACTCAGTGTCCAAAGGCGCACTTGGGGCACCACCATGGGGCTCCAGGCTGCGTGGGAGGGACGGGAGGGAAAGCCAGGCTTCAGACAGCAGAGCCGAGCGCGGAGAACAGGAATCTGTGGGTCACCGTGAAAGCCTGCGTTCCTCCTCTGTCGTTCTGTACAGCACTCCTGACAAAATAGGTTGTTTGCGCTCTGAGATTGATGGTGCCCCAGAGCAGACACACACAACAGGCTGAGGGAGTGCAGCAGGTCCGTCCACATGGCTGCGGGTCTCCATGCGTTACGTGAAGCTGCACAACTTTCTAAAAATATTTATTTATACGAGAGAGAGAGCGCATGCATGCAGGGCAAGGAGGGGCAGACGACGGAGAGAGAAACTTTGCAGACTCTGCACTGAGCTCGGAGCCCGACACGGGGCTCCGTCCCACGACCCTGAGGTCGGGGCCTGAGCTGAAACCGCAGCCCCCCAGCTGCCCACAAAGCTGCGCAACGTGACGGACGGTTAGGAAGGCTGAGGGTGCGTAATAGTCCCTCGAGCCGTCACTGGAACAGTGTCTGCCAGCAGACGGAGGTGAGGACCAGCGCCAACGGGATGCATCACGGAGACACTAAGAGCTGAGAGCACGTGATGGGAGAGTGGTGGAATTAGAGGGGACCGAGCTGTTCCCGGTGGGGGTAGGAGCAGCGATCCCCGGGCTTATAGCGGCAGGACGGAGAAGAGGGGCAGGGAAGGACCACCAGCGCGGCACTGCCCTGCCCGGTCCCTGGCTCAGGAAGTGGTCACGAGCGGCTCACCCAGGTAACCGGTGATGCGTCTTGTCAAGGGCACATGGGACGCCGCAAGGCACAGTAGCCACGTCCTGGCCGTTAGCAAGCATGACACTGAGAAGGGAGTATGTCCTGTAGGGTTCCGCTCTGAATCCCCAGCAGTGGCTCAGGAGGGTGGTGCCATGACTGGTTTCACCTTTCACCTTGGACCAAGCCCTGGGGGCGAGAGGGCAAGGAGAGACCCCCCCCCAGCAACCGTCCCAGATGTGGCAGGCCTGCCTCTGCTCTGCCAGCCTCCCTGGGCCTGTGCGAGAAGGCCTGGGGCAGGGCAGGAGGGGCGTGACTGCCCACAGACCCTACTCCCCACTCCTACAAGGAGCAGAAGCCGGGAACAGTGGGGAAGAAGCAAACGCAGTGTACCAGACAGGGGCCCCAACTGTGCTTCCACACCGCTTGGGGTGTTGCTGAGTGGGGCGGAGGGGGTCTCAGGAGTGCTAGGAAAGGCCACCCCAAGGCTGCGGGTGAAGCTGGGCCAGGGGCTGAGAGCACCTGCTCCCACCCTGCGCTGACACGGCGGCCCGCAGGCAGGCAGGTGGGCGGGCAGGGTGCCCCTGTGACAGAGCCTGCCCCAGGCCCCGTGCTGGAGGCGGCAGCAGCAGCCTGCGGTCATGGTCACAGAGGGCACCGATGACAGCCACAGACCCAGGCACAGCCTGTTTCTGGGCTTGACGGCCCCATCCCCGACTGCAGCCTCACTGCAGATCCTCGTTTCGGGGTGGTTATGTGCCTTCAGGACCTACTGTTCTTGTACACAGCACAGATGACCCTGATGTTGGAGCCGTCAGCTCAGGGCTCTGAAATACAGGGAGGCGTCCGTCGGGTCCCAGCCCACAGAGGAGCCGGAAAGATGGGCCAGAAGGAGGCACTGGGAACAGGGCATCCTTGCTGGGCCTGCAGCCAGGCGGCCAGACTCATCAGCCTGGAGGCACCCGCCGCGACCTGGGGTGGGGGAAGGAAAGAGCGGAGCATTGGAGGCTGAAGGAGAAACAGACGACAGGCAGAAGAGCGTTTAAAGGAATAAAAGCCAAGACCTTTCTAAAAATGAATGAAAGGCACATGCCACAGATCCAGGATTTCGGAGACCACACACCCTTCTGCATATATCAAACGGGTGAAAACCAGCAGGATGAGAGAATCTTCCCTGCGGCCGGCGGCCCCTCGGCGCCCGAGTGGAGGGAAGTCCCCTTGGTCGGCCCGTACAACGCCTTCCCCAAGAAGGCGCGCCAGGCTCTCCTCGGTGGTCTGCCTGGAGTGCTGACGGGGTCTTCAGGGAAGAGGGGCCCAATGTCGGCAGAAGTTGCATCAACTCAATGAAAGGAAGAGTATCGCGGTTTATTAAGAGGAGGGTGAATACAGGCTTTTCGCTGGTTCCTGGTTACCTGAAAAGGTAGGTGAGAAAGCAAGCATCTAAATTTGAAATTGCAAGTGAAGCTATTTGTTTGTCATGGGCCCGTGTCCCTCAGCAACTTCCTAGCCTGCTGGACGCAGCCGCCCTTGGCGTCCAGAGCCGCCGGTGCCTTCCTGGTCAACCGTGCCCACACGTGGTCTTCCTGCTCAGGTTTGTGCTTTTGTCTGAAGCAAGAAGCAAGCAATACAGCGATCTCAGGATCTGTTCTCGTCCCACTTGCCGGTGCAGTAGCGCCGTCTAAGCAGTCAGCTGTGTGGCTGTGACCGGGAAAGGACCAGCTGTGAGTTCAGGCGTGATGTTCATGGTCAGCGAGAGCATGCCGCCCCTCTGATTGGGGTTCATGTGACCTCAAGATTCTCCTCCAAGAAACCTGCCTTCTCCCTCTCTTGCTAAGATCTATTTGATTTACCTGAACTTGTAACAGTATAGTGTTTCCAGTTGTTAGGACCGAGAAAGCGTCAGGCCCATGCTCCCTTTTTGGTGGGAGAGGCCCCTGTGCTCTGACGGACCGCACTGGGGCAGTTACCATAAATGAGCATCCGACCCGCTTTTGTGAAGCCAGCGAAAGTGGAAGCGCTGGTCTGTGGCTGTGAAGGGACAGGTGTGGCAGATGCAGCAGGAAGACCTCACTCAGGAGACACTTTTGGGGTTCGAAGGGCTGTCTGAGCGGAGGCGACGGCTGCGGGAGATCAGCGGCTGCAGAGGCTCCCAGGCCAGTCGTGAGCGGAGCGTGGTGCTGGCCGCTCCCGCTGAAGCTCTGGCATTTAGGGAACCCTGGTGGGGAAGTGGTGCCCGAGGCCTCCTGTGGGAAACTCGAGGCTGAGTCCAGAGCCCCAGCCCCTTGGATCCCCGCGCTGGGTGGCACATGGGCCTTGTGGGTGCTGTGAGGCCAGGGCCACGTCCATGGCGGGAGAGTTGCTGCCGGGGTCCCGGCTAACAGCCACTGTTTTGCTCGCAGCTCAATCAGATCTGCCGTCCATCTGTGCGTCATGGGTGTTAACCTGGCGCTCACAAGCCGCAGCTGTGTCGGTGGGAACCCATGACGCCCTCGGGGCTTGCTAGCAAGCTGCTGACTTGCTGACACGTCTCCCGCGGAAGGAGGCCCCGAGGAAGACGGCGTCATGTGGTGTCTGCTCCGCGGCCGCGGGCCCTTCCCACAGACCTCCGAGAAGCCCGGGTCCAGAGCGCCGCTGACAGCCACGCGGCTCCGGGCGCTTTCTTCCTCCCCAGTCTCAGAGAACAAGCAGCCAGCTGCTCTGGCGCGGCCTGGGAGCCAGGCCCCCACACCACCACGCGGGAAGGACTGAGACCTTACGGCAGTGTCCCCTCGGCCTCACCTGGGCCTGCCTATGAGAATTCGCTTCTTGTTCGTTTGAAGTCTGTTTATTGTGTCTGTGTTTTGCACGGTGGACTTTGATGACGATGGGGCCGCTCTGGGGATTGCCTGCTGAGTGCGCAGCTGCCCGGAGCACGTTCTCGAGCCGGCGAGCCCCAGCTGGCGGGCCGCTGAGCGGCTCCCTCCACGCCGTCCTCAGCCACGGCGGGCCGGGTCAATGAGAGCCCGGTGCCACCGGGTGCAGCCCCTCGGGCGCCATGTGCGCCTGCACGTCACAGCCCGCGTCCGCTGCGCTGAAAAGCTCTGTGGACTCGCTGGCCAGGACTCCAGTGGGCACGTCTGTTTTCTTCGGGGGACTCAAGCAGCTGCCTTCTCTGACCCTCGAAGGACATGGTGGGTGAAGTATTAACTCCCTTCAGTTTGGGAAGCAGGCCGCATGGCCAAGCTCTCTTTCTAGGCACCTTCCCCTTGTTGAGAACGACCGTGCGCTTCTCAGGGTATCTGGGTTTCTGGAACATGTTCCCCTTTCATAAGGGGTCCCCTCTGCAGTGTGAGTGGCCCCGGGACCCCGGGGGTCTCGAGTGCCTGTTTGCCACTGGGTGGGACTGCCGGGTCAGGTGACGGCCATGTGAGTGGGGCTGTTTGCTCGGGGACACAGGAAAAGCACAGGGTGCATTTTGCGAAGTTGCTTTGCGGGCCGCGTCTCTGCAGAAGCTCTCCGCGGGCTGCACTTTGAAGGCCGCTGGTTTGGTCACTCCTACTTCAGAGATGGGTCTAAATGTTAATTAATTCAGGTCCCCACTAAGTGCCGACTGTTTCCTGCTCCCCTGCAGAATGTACTCGTGAGCTCAGGGTGCGGGACTTGCTCAGACTTCACTCTGTCCTTGAAAGCAGCATAGGCACCAACAGGCCGGGCCCAGCTGGTGCTTCTAGTCTTTTTTGCCCAGAAGGGGCTGCTCTTAGCCCATGGCTGCCCAATATTGCCTGGGTGCTGACAGCCACCTGTGTTCGGTGAGGTTGGGACCCACAAAGGGCCCCACAGCCCTTTCTTGGAGCTGAGTCCAGTCACTGAATCCCAGATGTTTCTGCAGAGGCAGGCCCCTCAGGCCTGGTGTGTCCGAGAGCTCCAGGTGAGGCTGGCTGGCGGCCGCAGTGGGGACAGTCCCTGCGGCCAGGAGCTGAGCCATCTCGGGTCCTTGTGTCCCCTTCCACATACGAGAAAGATGGGTGCTTTGCTGAGGCCTCTTCTGTTGGTCAAGGCCCCTGCGGTCCTGGAGTGTTTCCAGCCCTGAAAAGGATCATGTAACTTCGAGTGTGATTTTGGCTCAGTGCGCGCAGGTGTCGGCCTCCAGGTGGTCTCCCAGGCAGATCCGGGGCTCCACCTCCCCCAGCACTGATCTCCCGTCAGGACCTTCTGGAGCTTCAGTGTCGGGAAGGGCGCAGCGTGCTTCACGAGTGCGTTTGCCTTACACTCAGGAGTCCTCCTGCAAGGAGTGGTATTTCTGTGGGTTTTTATCACTCCTGCTGCTGCGTGGGGGTTGTTTGCTTGTTTGTGGGTGTGGTTCAGAAGGTCCCTTGCTGGGGCCATGGAAATCTGGCCCCGTCCAAGGCCCAGCAGCCCAGCCGAGGGCGGGGAACCGCGGGTAAACACCGACATAAGCCTTGCTCCCTGCATGCGCCTCAGCCTTTCGCGCTGGCGGGGCGGAAGGCAGTCTCTTGGCCAGGTCCGCTTTGTTCTTGTTCAAACATGGCTGACAGGTTGAAAGCTCACACGGTGCCTGAGCACGGGAAGCAACTAAGCACAGGTCTTCCTTGGTTAGACAGGGAGCCTGAGCACCCCTTCCTGGTCCCTGGGGTGTGATTGGTCTTATGGAAGGCTTTCGGGATGCTCCATGTCCGGGGACATTCCTTTGTGGGAAAAGAGCATTCTGTTTTCACCGCGGGCCCATCTGGCTGAGAACTGGGTGCTTTAGGGAGCCCTGGTTTCAGTAAGAAGCTCAGTGAACTGTTGATTTATCCTGATGGGCTCAATGCCGAGTGTCAGCTAGTCCTCGGGCCTGCAGGTATCAGTAGGCCCGGCTGCGAACCACTGAGTCAGGGAGCAGGACCCTGGAGTAGCCTGGGGGCTGACCGCAATCTGACGGAGGCTTAGAGGGCTGGATAGCAGCAGGAGGGCCGTGGGTGAACTGTGGGGATGGACGGGCAGGTGCTAGTCCTGCACAGTCAGTGTCTGGCAGGGAGTGGATGTGCAGGTGGGGTCCACACCTGCTGTGCAGGGCTTTGAGGGCAGGTGCTGTGCTGCAGGGACTCGTACAAGCCGGCTGTGTCTGTGCTCGGGAGACGCAGGGCAGAAGCAGCCCCTTTGGGCGTTCGGCACTCCCCTCTTGTCCAGAGGGATGCTTTGGCTGGTGCCTTATTAAGTCTGATTTTCAGGCAGGTCCAGTGCTGGCATCGATGTTTATGTGGCCTGGACTCTTGCACTCCGGTGTCTGTCCCAGCAGCACGTCCCACCAGCCGTTGTGAATTAAATGCTGCCTGTGACCCCTTACCCTCACTGCTCTTAAATTCATGCTTTAAAAACAGCTTAATGAGGGGTTTACTGGTCCAATTGGAAGTTTTTATTAAAACCTATTAGTGCTGGAGTGGAGCCTGCCTACAGGAAGCGATTAGGCAGCCATGGAGTTCCAGGTGGACTAGGCTGCAGCAGGTCCCACCAAACCGTTTCCAGACCCTTGTGGCCCCAGCACTGGGCTTTGCCTGGTTCTCATATCCTCTGCTTTAATTTATGGTTTGTCTAATTCCCTTCCCAGCCCCCATGTCCAAAAAAGCAGTTTCTTTTAATCAAATTATTCCTGTAATCGGACGCAGCCTGCCCTGCCCTGTCCTGTCTTGTGAGCCTGCCCGGCTGTGCACCCTTTCAGGGGAGTCTTTCCCTGCTGTTTCCTGGGTGCTCGGGCTTGAGGCAGCCACTCTCCTAGCACAGCCCCCGCAGGTCTCAGCCGGCACCCTTCCTCCCTGCTGCCTGGGAATGAGAGGGCCCCTCGGCACTGTTTGGATTTGGTCTCTTGTCTGCTCGTGTCCTTAGGAAGGACAGAGAAGCCTGTATCCAGTGATTTCCAGAGCTCCCGTGTGACATGCGTGGGCTCTGAACCATGTCCACTAGCAGAGACGCTCATTTCCAAAGTGGGAAAAACAGTTTTGATCGGTCTCTGCCGCATGTTCAGTGCGAGCAGCCCTACTTGCCTGTGACAGGCTGAGAGAGGGGCCCGGAGTGCGACCGCCATCAGCCTCTGTCCTGTCTGAAATTTCAGGTGCTTTCTCAAACAGGGTCTTGGGGTTGGTCCTGATCTGGGGGGAGCATTCTTGCCTCCTTCCCCCACCCGCCCCCGCTGTCCTCTCTTTGGCCTGATGTCTCTGTCTGCACACACAGTTCCCTTCTCTGTTCACTGGGAACACCAGTGCAGGGAGACTTCCTGCTGCTGGAGAGGAGGAGCTGTCAATGAGGGGCTGGGGCCTGGGGGTCACCCAAGGCACCCTCCCACAAGAAGCAACTGGTGCTCCTGGCTGTGACCCACTTGGCACAGTGGTCCCCTGGAGACTAGCATGTGGAAGGGGAAAAGTCAGGGCTAGGGTGCTGGGGGCCCTTACGGGGAGTCTCTCACAGTACTGGGTTCTCCTTCCCTGTGTGCACGCACAGTGAACATGCCTGGTTTTCAGTCTTCTCTTTTTCATCTAACATTTGCTCCTCCCTTCCATGTTAACCCCCTCCCTTATACCCTCTCTTACGCTCATCCCTCCTCAGAGCTGTGTGCAAACGTGGATGCATGCGCACGTGCACTCAGGTTAAGGTCACTGTAACCTGGACGGGGCCGCGCCGCATGCATATCTGCCACTCTCTGTTTTCACTCAGGGCTATCTGGTGAAAATTCTTTCGTTGGACCTACAAGAAAACATATTTTAAAGACGTTTTTTTCTTATATGATCATTAACGTTTTGCTTATAGCTAGATGTGAATCTAGCTACCCATTTCCATTTCTAAAACTTGATAATCTCTTTAATAAGCAGAATTCTAGAATAGTGAAGATCCATTTTGTTGCTTTAATCCATACTTCTAGTTCTGAGTCCATTTGGGTGGCTTTTGTCTGAAATGCTTCTAAACTATCTTTTATCAAACTGTATAGATGTGGATTTTGACTAACATTTGCTTTTTTGGCCTTCAGATTTATTTCTAATAATTTGAAGCATAAATGTGAAAAATGATTTGTACCCAACTTAATACGACTTTCAAACAGAAAAGTCACTAAAGATTAAAATATGGCAAAGAATGTGCTTCGGAATTAACATAGTGTTGGTGGTGCATTAGGGTAACATCGAACATCACGGTTGATGAACTATTGTCTCCTGGGTGCTGGTGCCCTAGGGGTTGAAAAACTGGTTTTGTTACCACTGCGTTTTCTGGAGACTTGCTGCAAGTCCCTATGGCCAGGACTGTCTGACTGCCACAGGCTCTCCCTTCCCCCCCTCCCACTGTTGCCATCATGGCTACATGCTGTTAGGAGTGGCCTTTCCACCCCCACCCTCAACTCCTGGGCAATGCTGAGTGGTTGTCTGTTCCCTCCTTTATTCCTGTGGTCAAAACTATCATGGGTCTTTTCAAATATGTGGTTTTATCTGATTTTTTAAAAAATGCGTTCTAGCTCATTAATTTGTACTTTTTACATGTTTCCTCTTTCTGGGAGGAAGGGGTTTATTATTTTCTAAGATTTTGAGCTGATTGTTAAACTCATTAATTTTCCATCTCTTTTTAGCTGCTAATGAAAGCACGGAAGCAGGTCACCACTCCCCTCTGACTGTGTCCCTGGCCCATCCAGCCTGTCAGCTGAGATTCTAGTGTCTTTCTGACAATGGCACATACTGTAGTTTTATAATCATCGGTGCTGATGCTTCTTTAGTCCAAGTGCTGTTTAGAGAAGAGCTCCAAAAATCCCAAGCCCTCAGGGTTTTATAGGTGACCTTTTGTTGATCAATTTCTGACTTTATTTTTTTTTTTTAATTTTTTTTTTTTAAATTTCTTTATTCAACAGAGATAGAGACAGCCAGCGAGAGAGGGAACACAAGCAGGGGGAGTGGGAGAGGAAGAAGCAGGCTCACAGAGGAAGAGCCTGATGTGGGGCTCGATCCCATAACGCCGGGATCACGCCCTGAGCCGAAGGCAGACGCTTAACCGCTGTGCCACCCAGGCGCCCCCAATTTCTGACTTTAGTACATTGTAAACAGATAATCGGGCCTGAAGGTTGTTCTTTTAATTATTAAAAAAAAAAAAAAAGACATGTGCACAGATTAGAAATTGTATTACACAGCTTCTAACAGAAACAGTATCTTCTTTTACCTCTGCTCACCCCATTCTGTTTCCTGGAGCAAATCCTTTACTCCTTCTACCACTGCTGGTATTTTCCTCCATATTTCTGAATAATACATTTATGTAGATTATTCTTGGTATACGCTTTTAGACTTTATATCCTTCCTGTTATGAATGATAAGGATTACTCTCCCTTATCTCTAATTCTCTTTCTCCATCTCAGTACAGTTATGTCACAAATATAATTTATGAAACTCATATTCAGTCATTGTGTAAATGTCAGCTGCTGAGCCAACAGTGAATTGTGCTCATTTGTTTCTAATAACTCTTTGTTTTTCCTGAAGTTAATAGTTGCCTCTTCTTTTTTGGTTTTCCTTGTTTTTCATCTCTGATCATGCTTGTTTGCAATGTTTCCATTCCAAATTCACCAACACAGCTGCTTGTTTCCTCCCAATACTATTTTTACAGAGTCAAACGTGTTAGATAATCTATCAGTTCCTTTTCCCCCCTTCACGGAGATTTCTCCTCTGGAACTGTAGCCACCTGGAGTGGATACTTTATGGGCCCCTGGATTTGGAGATTGTGGGGCAGGCTAACTCTTTGCCAGATTGGGTGGGTACCAGTGACTTATTTGTCCTTCCTCCCATCCTAGAGGTCCTTATGGTTCACAGAGAGTGGTCCCAGTTGTGCTAGGGGTAAGGCTTAGAGGCACAGTCATTTCTCCACTGCCTTCTTCTTCATGTATATTCTAGAGCATTATTCTTAGGAAGGGTCATTTTTAAGCCCTTGTTTTCATCACATATTATATAAAGACAGCTAAAAGCAACTGGTGAGATTATTCCTTCCCTTTACTTCTCCAGCATTAGCAGTTGCCTGACTGAGGCAAGATGAACTATCGCCCGTATGCTCTTTCCCTACCAGGTACACACTGATGTGTCCTGAATCACAGTGGACAGCTGAGAGGCCAGAGATGGGCTTTGGTCTCCTCAGACACCATTGCAACCACTGGCTGGCCTGGAACCTCCAGAATCTGGTGTGTGTCCCTGGAGCTTCCTGGCTCCAATGCCCCATTGTTGGATGCAAGAGGAACACAGCGTCGGCGAGCCTGACCTTTGCCAACGCCAGTAACAGGGAGAAGCATTGTTAGGTTAGCCCTAGAGTAGCAGCTGTGTGCCAGTTTCTTTTGTAAATGCTTTGATATTTTAAAACAGAAATTTTAAGCAAGGAAGCCATGCTTTGTTGCTGTTACAATAGCAGCTCTTGTCTGTGTGGATTCGTTGAATGAAGACACTGATACTGGAGCAGTTTTAGTGCCGTTAATAGTTCCTGAGTGCGTAGAACACATCTCTTCTTAATGGTTTGTGTCCTTTTCTTACTGAGAATTTTATAGCTCTTTTAAAGTAGGATCCTTGCACTTATGTTGGTTGGCCTCAGATTTAAATATCTTTGACAAGGTAGAGCATTGCTGGTTTTCCATTTGGCTTTAGCCTCAGTGAATGTCTTTTGAGCATTTAGGAGACTTACGTGCAGACAGGATTGTGATACATTGTTGTGCCACGTCCATTCACACTTACTGGCCTCTTTACTGGCTGCTCCCACTGTGGGACACGGCCCCCAGGACAGCAGGTGCTCCCCAGCCCCGGCCCCAGCTTTGTTTTTCTCCAGCTCACCACCCTCTGACGCGGGTTTTTATGTGTATGTCAGTTTATCATTTCTCTGCCTGCCCTCCTCCCTTGAGACAGCGCATGAGTGCTGGGGCTTCACGGGTTGCCCAGCATCCCCACAGCACACAGAATGGGGGAGCTCAATCACAGCGTGGCTCGTCTATGGTGAGCCTGCACATGGGTCCACACTCAGATGCCCCAAGGAGGCAAGTGGACTGGGTTTGTGTAAGTTGCCACACATTCTTGTGTTGTCACTCTTCTCAAGGTGCTGGCAGCCCAGGAGCCCAAGCGTGGTGTGGTGCATGGCATGTTGTATAGAGACAGCTGACCAGGATTTTCCCCCTAATGGCGTGCCTCCTGAACTCAGAGTGCTAGCACAGTGCAGCACAGTTCTGGTGTTTCTGCGAGATGGTTGTGTTGACGCACGTATGCCATTCCCAGGGACTCCATCGGCCTCCGTGGCACGGCGGCCTCAGGTGTAAGAACACAACAGCTCCTCAGTACTCCTGTATCCAGGAGACGCGCTGAGCAGAGTGTCCGCAGTGCTTTGATTAAACCCAACCAGAGGCAAAGCACAAATGGATAACGAACCACGGAGCAAGAGACACCACCTGAGGTCCCATCTGAGGTCTGTGCTCCTCGCATCAGCCAGGGGGAATTCAGAATTAGCAGTGGCATGGCTATGCTTTGTTCCCAGGTTGCAAACAAAAGTGAGAGGTGGCTCTTGTCCAAGGCAGAGCCCCCAGAACCCTGTCCTCTTCATGATGGTCAGGTGCATGCCCGTCTGGGGGCAAGGCCTCACGAGCCAGGTGCTGACCAGAGGCTCTAACTTGTACCTGGTGGAATGATGTCAACAGGACTTTTAAAAAGATGATCTTGACATAGTTTCTCTCACAGAAATGTTGCAGAGAAAAGTGCAGAGGCCTCATCAGCCTTCACCCTGCATCCCTGCAGGTGGCACATAACTGTGGTCGGAATTGAGACGTCAGCACTGGCAGGACTGTCGACTGAGCCAGACTGTGGTTGGGTTTCTCCAGCTTGTTCACCAGTGCCCCTTCCCGCCCCAGGGCTCCTCCCGGGGCCACACTGCACTTGGCCACCTCGTCTCCTTCATCCCGTCCCCTCTGGTCTGTGGCAGTCCATAGGACTTCCCCGGCTTTTCATGACCTTGCTCGTTTTGAGCGGTTCTAGTGCCGTATTTGGTCCGATGCCCCTCATGTGGGGTTTGTCTGGTGTTTCTCGGGATGAGACGGGTCACAGAGGCGAGGTGCCCGAGTCCACACGACTCGCCGCGGAGGATGCCGACCTGGATCACCTGGTGAAGGTGTTTCCAGGTGTCTCCTCCCGTCTGTTCCCTGTCCCGTGGAAGCCGGGCCCTGGGCCCAGCCCGCGCCCCAGGGGAGGGGGCACCACCCTGGCAGGGGGGTCTCCACATATCACTGGGAATTTCTGTGAGGAAGGTTCGTGTCTCCTCTCCACGTCTTCACCAGTCCGCACGTTGAGTGAGGCTCTGGGTCATGGTCCCACGCCGTTCCAGGTGGTGGGTGTCAAACAATTTCTGGATCTACATTAAAGTCACATAGTCATTAAAAATTAGGGGAGATTTTTCGAGGCTGTGCAGTTGTCCTGTTTTTGCCTTCAAGAACTGCCCACTGATTTAGGCTTCCCTGCGGCCGTCACTACTGTGATGTTCTGGTAGTGATTTTTCCATTTCCCTCATTCCTTCTTTGGAATTCCCCTATGGAAGAGCTGTCCTTTCTCCCCCATTTATCAAATACGTGCTTACGTTGCTGTGGCTCCTCATTCAGTTCTCACAGAGTAGGATCTGGCACTGGGGGACCTGCTTTGCTGCTCGTTGCCCAGCCGTGGCTGTGGGGAGCCCCAAGGCTGGCCGCACGCCCTTGTTGAGTCCCCCACCTCGCGACTTCCTAGCCCTACAGGAGCTGCAGGCCCATCTCGTGACTTCTGTCCCGCAGCCCTCTCTTCAGCTCTTTCCCCAGGGGCCCTGGTTCCTTGTCACAGAGAACGGTGTTAAGACACCGTGGCCTGGGTGTTGGGTGTGCTTGTTGCTGGTGGGGTGGCATGGCTTCTCTGCCCTGCAGTGAACAGAGCCAGGAAGTGTGCAAACACTTAGAGCACACCACTGACAAGCCGTGAGCCGCGACTCAGGCGTGGATGAACCTCAGAGGACTCACGCTGCAGGAGACGAGCCCTCTCAGCTGCTGCCCACGGTGTGATCCCGGGCCGGGCCGGGGCCGGGGAGCGGGCTGCCTGCTGGTTGTGATGGGGCTTCTCAAATCCACACCTGTGTCGACGCATGGAAACTGGGGCAGAGTCTGTGGGAACTCTGCACTGCTCGTCGGTGTGCTAGGAACCCGTGACAGCTCTAAAAAATAACATTGCGAAGTATACAGCACAGAGAGTAAATTTCAGCATACATACATCTTTAAAAAACTAAGCAGGATGTGTGGGGAAGGTAAATAGAAACCACACCAAACCTGCTTATACACGTGCAGTATTTACACACACGTATGTGTCCTGTAGGGTACGTATTACACGTTACGTGCGACATGTTGTATTTGTGTTACGACCTACCTTCTGTGTATGACCTCCCTGCATATGTGTCTACTGAAGCACACCGAGGGGTCGAAGAAGGCGTTTTCACTGTGCCCTAGGTCTGACCACACAGCGCAGGAGACGGCCTCGGTGTTCGAGGGCTGTTACATCCGTAGAGGCGTTTATAAAACAGACTGCAAACCCGCAGTAAACAGCGAGTGGTTCATCGAGCAGTTTTAGGTAGCTAAGAAGCAGTGAAGGAATTCAGCCCGTGGTCGTGGGAGACTTTTGTTAAACCAACAGCAAACTGCTTTACCCGGCCTTGGGCTGGGGAGGAGCGTCTGCGGCGGCTCTGACGGTGGCTGGGCACCCGGGCCCCACCGGGAGCTCACAAGTCCGTGCGCCCTCTCTGGAAGACAGGGTGGCCCCACAGTGACGGTTTGGCGTCTTCGAGGTGTGTGTGCCTGTGGGTCGCCAGCCCCACTTCACGGTTTCCTACGGCAGGGTTAGGGTATGCAGAGAGACTGTGAGGGCTTCGGCGCTGTGCTTACGGCGGGAGAAAACGGAAATATGCTTAAAGCTTCAGCCGTGGAGAATTAGTTACAATTACATCTCTGTGGGTCACTAAACAATATGATTTAATGATGCAAAAATATAGTTAAGATATGTGAAAATGGGGTTTTTTTTTAAAGATTTTATTTATTTATTTGACAGAGATAGAGACAGCCAGCGAGAGAGGAAACACAAGCAGGGGGAGTGGGAGAGGAAGAAGCAGGCTCATAGCGGAGGAGCCTGACGTAGGGCTCGATCCCATAACGCCGGGATCACGCCCTGAGCCGAAGGCAGACGCTTAACCGCTGTGCCACCCAGGCGCCCCGAAAATGGGTTTTAAACTATGTACTGTATTCCATTTTTGCTTCTGAAAAAATCTTTCCAAATTATTTGGAAGTATATGATCAAGGAGTTAGATTTATCTCTAGGTAATCAGATCACTTTTCTTCTGAGTTCCCATTTATTTTCACTCAGCATTTTTGCTCCCGATTAAGGATTAATTTTAATAATTAATTTTTAATTATAATAACACTAATAATAATTTTTAATTAATTTTTAATTTTAATAACACTACTTTTAATAAATTGGTTCTAATACAATGAAATCAGTGTTTTATCAAATGTGAACTGATGTGAGCTGGGCACAACACAGGAGGAGACATTGCTCCCAAAAGGCTTTGAGGAGCCCAGGTGGGGACAGGGAGGGCAGGAGAGGGGAGCCAGCGACACTTTGGCTGAGAGGTGGAGTGAGGCCCATTCCCAGCCAGGTGCCTTTGGCTTGGTGGAAAGTCACTTCCTTTCCTGGGACTGGGGCCTTCGTGGTGTTTATGACTAGAGGTGGGATATGCATGGGGTTCAGGAGCCGTGGGGCCCTCCCCATGCTGGGGGTTTGGGAGGAGTGGAGGCCTTCAGAGGATGGCACAGTGTTAAGACCGGGAATGGACTCGGCTTTGTCTCTCCTGTTGGCCAGTCCAAGGTTGACCTGTGCTCTGCATTGCTGCTGGTAGGATTGGACACAGTCTGCCTAGGCACCCCCCAGGCGGTGCGTGGAGAGAGCCCCCCGCCAGGTGGTGCGTGGAGAGAGCTGAGGGTCCAAAGAGTGGTCCTCAGGAAGCGGCGTCTGCGTTAGGGAGGGAGGGGCTGATGAGGCAGGGAGATGGTCCTACTGGAGTCACTGATGAAACCCAGCTGTGGGCGTGAGCCCGAGGAAAGGAGGGCGCACAGAGTACTTTGTATCAAGAGTATTTGGTGTGTTGGGGCGCCTGGGTGGCACAGTCGTAAAGCGTCTGCCTTCGGCTCAGGGCGTGATCCCGGCGTTCTGGGATCGAGCCCCACATCAGGCTCCTCCGCTAGGAGCCTGCTTCTTCCTCTCCCACTCCCCCTGCTTGTGTCCCTCTCTCGCTGGCTGTCTCTATCTCTGTTGAATAAATAAATAAAAATCTTAAAAAAAAAAAAAAAGGGTATTTGGTGTGTGGGGTCTGCAGAGGCAGTCCATGCTACAGGGGGCGCCAGCCAGGGCCGTGCACGGTGTGGCACTTGGCGCATCGTCGGGCCTGGAGAGGTTGCTACCCTCCTGCCTGCTCGGTCTCTGCCGTGTCTCAGAGTTGGTGTTTTTGAGGGCAAGAAAGCACCTTCCATCGGAGTCAGAGCTGTGTGATGTGCCTGAGGAAAGGCCCAGGGCTTGGGGATAAAAGCGGTGACTCAGGAAACAGGAAGCTGTGATTCTCGCTACGCCAAGTGGCTCTCCAGGCCTCAGAAGCTTCTGGACTCCCCACGGCGTGGCCCCTTCCCAAGTTCTAAGCACGTATGTAGTTCTGTTGACTCACGTGAAGGCTCGGCTTCGGCACCGGGCCTGTTCACACAGGGTGGCAAGGTAAGCGCCAGCCTTCAGAACAGACACCGTCATGCAGCTCTCGCTGGGGAAGCCTCGCCCTGCCGCTTGGCTTCAAGACCTGGATCAAGACCATTGGCTCAGTGTCCGTAAATGGACAGTTCTCTAATTTTTTTTCCCTTTTGATGGTGCCAGAATGAGCAATTGTAGTCATAATCCCCAATGAAAAGAGCAGTGGGGGCAGAGCCTGGGGGGGGTGTGAGTGGCAGGGCGCTTTGCATGTGCACACACGAGCTCTGGGGTTTGGGAGCAGGACAGCCCCTCTCACACGGTCACTGAAGGGAGCAGAACCCTCAGTCTTCGAGAACGTGGCTGCCGTGCACCAGGACCCTGGATCCTCCTCCCTTCCCCTCGGGCCCTGCGTGCCTGGTGTGTGTGGGACGAGCAGCAGTCCTCTGCCGTGGTGGGCGCGGAGCGCACAGCTGGACTCTGTTCTTGCTTCCATGTCGGGCGGCCACGGGCAGCCCTCTCAGTCCCATTTCTGCCTCTAATTCTTTTTTTTTTTTTTAAAGATTTTATTTATTTATTTGACAGAGATAGAGACAGCCAGCGAGAGAGGGAACACAAGCAGGGGGAGTGGGAGAGGAAGAAGCAGGCTCATAGCAGAGGAGCCTGATGTGGGGCTCGATCCCATAACACCGGGATCACGCCCTGAGCCGAAGGCAGACGCTTAACCGCTGTGCCACCCAGGCGCCCCTCTGCCTCTAATTCTTAACCTTCTTAGGGAAACCAGTCACTCAGAAAGTGGATCTTCTATTTTGGGGGAAAAAATTGTTTTAAGGGTTACACCTGAATAGTTTGGCTAGACTCACCATACTCCCAGAGACCCTGGCTTTCAGCTGCTCTGCTGGTTTCCTCTTCTGGAAAATGCATGATAAAATCTCGTGTGTCCGTCTATAAAGTTTAATGGTTTTCTTTTTCTCCCTCCCTCCCTCCCTTCCTATTTTATTTATTCATTTGACAGAGAGAGAGACAGCCAGCAAGAAAGGGAACACAAGCAGGCAGAGTGGGAGAGGAGGAAGCAGGCTCCCAGTGGAGCAGGGAGCCCGATGCGGGGCTTGATCCCAGGACCCTGTGACCAGGCCCTGAGCCAAAGGCAGACACTTAACGGCTGAGCCACCCAGGCGCCCCGCCCCATTTTTAGAAAGTTTTAAAATATCTTTTTAGAAGACTTAGTCCCATACTCATTCTAAGAGTGGCTTCTAGAACAAATGGCAATTTACAACATTGCGTTTCAGTTTGTTAGGGTTTGTGAACATGCTGGCTGTCAGTTCTGGATGTCCCTGCACATGGGAGGACTCTTTGCTTATTTTTCTTTCACTTTTGATTACGAGAATTTGGGAGCACGCGCCATGTCCGTGTCCCCGTGAACAGGCCGTGGCCCAGGCTTTGGTGTGCTGACTCCCCGTCGGCCGTGTGGGTGTAGGAGGCCGGGCAGCGCTGCGTGCGGCCGCGCTTCCTGTGTCCTGCCCAGGATGGCGGCTTTACAGCAGCAAGCGGAGAACACGGCGGGGAGTTCCCGCGGCCGGTTAGTCTGTGTCCCAGTGTTGCTGGCTGCCTCTGAAAGAAACGCCTTCTCTACAAGAAATGCCTTGCTGTGTCCAACTGAGGCCCGACACACACTTGACAGATATGTTCCTATAGCCTCTTGAAGCCTCCCCTGCTGCTCCCTGGGCTCCCAGGCAGGATTTTGCAGCAGAGCCAGAGAGCACGGCTTATCCTGCGGGGAGCTGACCGCCTCCAGGCCTGGTGTCCCCTGCCCGTAGCCCGTGGGCTAGCCACAGGGATCCAGGCAGCATCCGAGTCAGCCTGGCTTTGGGCAGGGATGCATCACGGCTGCTGGGACTTCTGTTGCTGTCGGACAGAAAGCACAGGCTGCCCGTCCTCAGTCTGCGATGGTGAGATTGCTGAGGGACAGCTGTTACCAGCCTGATCATCCATGAGAAAGTTCTCCATCAGCAGCACCAAGAGCCCGGCCACGGCGGTGGCGAGTGCCTGGACTCACCCCCCAGGGCCCACCCAGAGTGCTCGTTCTCATTCTGTCACTCTGTTTGCCTTTATCTGGGATTTTTTTTTTTTTTTAATCAAAGCAACTTTCCTTCATCAACTATTTGGTTGCTCGAAATCCAGCTTCTCTGGAAAACTCAAGATAGAACACTTTATTCTTTCCCTTGTGAACTTGCAGAAGAATCACCAGCCCCTAAGGAACCAACAGGGTCCTTTAGTGTCATTTGCCAAGGCTGCCACTGCCACCTGAGAGTTGAGCTCATTTTCTGTAGATTTTTAAAAAAGTTTCTGTGTGGGCAGTTGTATTTGTTTCTGTGTCAAGTCTTAGAACTTTTCTCTTTCTTATTTTTGCATTGCTAAGAATAAGTGTTACATAGGATGTTTTAAATTATGTCGTTAGGAAAAATTTCAAACATACCAAAAAAGCTTAAGGGATTGTATAGTAAAAACCTCTATACCAACCATTTAGCTTTTACGGTTTATATCTACTAGATTTTTCCCCTTTATGTAGTGAAGTCTCTTCATCTCTCTGTCCGTCTGTCAGTCCATCATGTTTTGATGCATTTTGAAGTCAGCGTCACCTACCGCACACTTGCCCCCAAATATTAATTTCAGCACGCAGGTTTTTCCCTCAACAAAGAACTCACACGCGATGGGATGCGCGGATCGCAAGTATACGGTTATAGAGTGTGACAGATGCACGCACCTGCGTAGTCCACCTTCCCATCGACATGCGGAGAATCCCTATCACTCCCGTGCACGCAAAGGTAGGGCTCTGTCTGTTGTTAAAGCTGGGTCTTGGGGCGCCTGAGTGGCACAGCGGTTAAGCGTCTGCCTTCGGCTCAGGGTGTGATCCCGGCATTGTGGGATCGAGCCCCACGTCAGGCTCCTCCACTATGAGCCTGCTTCTTCCTCTCCCACTCCGCCCTGCTTGTGTTCCCTCTCTTGCTGGCTGTCTCTATCTCTGTCGAATAAATAAATAAAATCTTTAAAAAAAAAAAAAAGCTGGGTCTGTCTGTCTGCACCCGTGCTGTCAGCAAGGAGGGGAGGGTTGCTCCGTGCCTGGCTTCTTGGCTCACTTTCTAGAAGTCCTGCTCAGTGGCTGCCTCTCTGCAGACCATGTGTTCTGTCCCTTCCACACCAGGGATACTTGATCTCAGTGGCCTGTGGGAAGGGCCATCGTTAACTGTGAGTGACAGCTGGAGGACTCAGCATGTCCGAAAAATGAAATCAGAACGACCCGAATGAAAGCAGGTCTTAGGTGGTGAATATTGGGAACCTTCTTTTGCTTCCTCGCGGTGTTTTTGTGATGGTGTAGTGTTTTTCCGCCTCTTTATTGGTACCGGCACGAGGCACCGGAGTTGCGGTCTTACCACTTGGATTTACGTCCAAAAGAAAACAGCTTGTGTGTCTGGGTCCTCTGCAGCACGGCCTGTGGCGGCGAAGGCCATCGTGTCCTGGTGGGTGGGGCCCGCGGCCTGACCCGTGCTGCTGCGTGAGGGCGGTGCTCCCGCATCGTGCTGCATTTCCCCTAGACCTGCGGCTGTCTGCACATTCTCTCTATGCAAACGACTGGCAGCCTTGCTGTTTGAAGGCCTGTGGATTCTTGGTTCTGATCTCTGAGGTGGAAGGATGCGCATTTGGTTTCGTTTCTCACCTCCACTGTGCCTGACCAGAAGCCAGCTGTCACCCATCCTGTCGTGCCTCCGTGTGCCGTTTCTGGGTCCTACCTTGGTTATGGTTCTCTGAGGTTCTTGAGTCTTTTGTCTTTTACCAAATTTGAATAATTTTTGCCAATATGTTTTCAGGTTTTCTGCCCATTCCTCTCCTAGGATTCCAATTCTGTGTATGTAGGACCTTCTGATAATGTTCCAGCAGTCCCTGAGGGTCTGTTTTCTTACTCAAGCTTAAAAAAATAAAGTAAAATAACTCTAGGGGCACCTGGATGACTCAGTCAGTTAAGTGTCCAACTCTTGGTTTCAGCTCAAGTCATGAGCTCAGCGTCGTGAGATTGGATGTCAGGCTCCATGCTCACTGGGGAGTCTGCTTGTCCCTCTGCCCTCCCCCACTCGCGTGTGCGTGCTCTCTCTAAAATAAATACATCTTTTAAAAAAAATCTCTGTTCTTCAGGTCGAGTAACCAGTTGAGCTATTTTCATGTTCACTACCTTTTTGTTCTCTGTCCTCCCCATTGTTACTACGTTCATCCAGTAAGATATTCGTTTCGGATATTTTCTTTTCCGGTTCTAGAATTTGTTTGGTTCTTTTCTTACAGTTCTGTTTCTCTGCCCAGTTTCCGTATCTGTTTATGCCTTATGGGTGTGTTTTCCTTTACATCCTTGAACAAGCTTACGAGGGGTGCTTCCTCGTGTCTTCCTGAGCTGGCGTTCGGGGTGCAATGTGAATGGAGAAGGAAGATAGGTGAGATGTGCAGCCTGGGGGATGATGAGTGTGCTGTTTGGCAAGTTCTGGGACGGACTGAGGCCCAGGTCTCACGTCCAGGGAAGGCCTCCCTGAGAAGGTGGCATCTGGGCAGAGACGTGACCAAAGGGCCCCAGGAACGGGCACTGGGGGCTGAGACCTAAGGTGGGCCTGGGCCTCCAGCAAGGGAGGAGAGCCCAGGGTGGAGTGGAGGGGTAGGTGAGGCAGCCAGCGGGGTGCCGGTTAGCTTCACCTTCTCCCTGCAGGCCTCCGTGGGTCACTCGTGTGGTGTTTTTCTAATGATTCATGTCAGCTGACTTAGCTGAAACCCCTCCTCCACTGTACACTGATCCATTCAAAAACAAAACAAAGCAGCATTTCTGGAAACTTCCCCTAATGGCATCGGGGCTGGCCCTGCCCCTCACCAGGCCACCACCCCAGGCTTCTTCACACACAATTCTGGAGCAATACTGGCTGTCGGCAGTGCCCGCGGGGTCCTGTGACTGATGCCCGCCTCTTCTCTCCGTGGCCCCGTGGAATGTACGTGCTGCCCGGAGTTGGGTCTGTGGGGGGGGCTGCACCTTGGTGGCCATCCCGGCTTCCAAACCTAGAGCTGCCTGTCCCCTCACTGGAGGGCCAGAAACCACTCCCTTTCAAAGGGGGAGTGATGCCGGTTCTGACACGTGTGGGAAGGGAAGGAAGAACGCTGCTGTGCCCAGGGTAGTGACCCCCCAGTGGAGACCGTGTCTGTGCGGGGTGTGGCTGCAGTGCCGCCCCGACCTCTGACCTGAGCCCCTGCCCGTTAGAGACGTGTGTGACTCCTTCCTACTTTTCAGATGAGTTGACCGTCCCCATGATTTCTGGACATCCCATCCTTGCTTGTCAGTCGGGCCCTGCCCTCCTTTGGGGACGAGGGTCTGCCCATCAGCAGGTTCAAGGATGCCAAAAACCATGTTCACCGAGTGTGGGGAAGATCTGGAAAAGCAGAGAGTGAAAATGGGTCATTCTCCAGAACCGTGTGGAACGAGGGTGACCCCACTGGCACGGGCACGGGGCCTAGTGTGCATGGAGGCAGGGGCTCACTCAGCTGCGGTGCCAGAATGAGGCCCGCTCCACTCAGGGCCCATGGACATAGGGTGTCTCAGCGGACATGCCTCCCAGGGTTGACTGAGAGCAGGGTCCACACCGGCCCCTTGCACCCTGAGCTGTGCCCGTGGCTCCACGTGGCGCGTGGATGGTCCCCGCCGTCACAGACAGCCCCGTGGACAGCACGGACCAGCCCGTCTTCAGGATTCTGACAAGTTACTTTGGGACAGGCTTCCGTTAGTTTTCATGCACAGGAAACAAAAGACAAAGAAATGGTAATGCATCATGCCCTGCAGCCTGATACATGTTAAATATTTGGAATATATTAATCCTACGAAATCTCTGTTGCTAGATCTAATTTCCGTTGACAGGAAGCATTTTCCTGTTTATCCACAACCAGTAACGCCAGCTGAGGTCGTCGCCGTGAGTTCTGTTCTCGGGCTAGCTGGTGACACGGGCACAGATCTGAGCAGCAGGCACACCTGGGGCTAGGACGTCTGGTTGCTATGGTAACCAAGTATTAACCAGCACCGTGACAAAGTGCAGGCGATGGAGGGTCACTGTGTGGGTGTGCGGGTTACACGGGTCACTTCCTGTTCCCTGCAGCGCCCAAGGACATCTTTACAACACAGATTAACAATTTTCTAAATGATTCATAACTGGGAGCATGCAGTTTAAAATGATTTTTTTTAAAGCATGAAGCCTTTAACCAACTCTTCCAAAAGTGTCTGCTTGCTAGAAAATTCACTCCTGTTCACGATCTGGTCGGACTTAAATTCTGCCTCTGAACGGTGGAGACCCCCGGCTTGCCTCTCCTTTCAGAAATGAGGTTTTGTCTCGGGACTAACAGCAAGAACAGCCTCACGTGCCAGGTTCTGCTACCCAGTTCAGGCTGGTTCTGGAGGATTCTTGGGCAGATTCAGCTGTAAGCAGATCGTGGGGCCAGGGCTGGGGGACAGGCAGGAGTGTGGCCCCATCTCTGGGGTGCGGCTGGCATCAGTACTGTCCAGCCCCTGAGGACAAAGGACTGCCCCCAGTCTGTCCCCTTGGGGCAAAGTCAGCTCCGCAAGCCATTCCGGTGGCCAAAAGGGGTCGCCGAGGCCAGGCCCCTCACACGGTGTCCTTCCCCACAGACTCACACACGTGACGCATCCTGGCTACAGCTGGATGCCACGCGGGGGGTGTAAGATTCGCAGATGGGTGAAACGCTTTGGTACCTGAGGGGCACGGTCACCCCAGAACCATGTCTGTGGCCCTCTCTTACGCTCATGGCGTGAAAAGGGCCCCTTGCGTGTCTGTGGCCTGCAGCCCTCTTGCGCCGCACCAGCAGCCGTGCCCAGGGGACCGGCGGGCTGCTCGCTAGTTCCCCACCCTCACACAGAAGCCAGAAACATGAAGGCAGCGACTCTGAAGACCCCAGGTGCTCTCCAGGCGCTGCCGGGAGCCCGGGCGGCCGCGGGTGGGGCAGCCCCGCACAGGAGTGACAACCCGTCAGAGGGGAGGCATCTTTCTCCTTTTTCCCGGTTTCTAACCTGAAGCTAATGGGTTTCCCGCTCCTCCTGTGGATGGTGGCTGTCATTCTTGAAGGGTCCATAGGTGCCACGCTTCATTATTCTTTCTAAGTAACTGTCATAATTTTCAGGAAGGAGACGAGCCTTCGGTTGGTGCGGTCTTTCCAGAGCGGCCATGTCCGCAGCTTCCACCGTCCATGATGCTTTTCTCCTGGGTCCCAAGCGGCTGCATTTGTGCCGTGTGGACCTTGACTCGGGGTGACCTCCACAGAGGTCTGGTGGAGACTCCCCTCTAAGCCGCCCTGGCCCAGTCGGCCCCTTGCTGGCTGGAGCATGTCTGCTTCCTGTCCTGAGCAGGCTGAGCCTGGAGGGGCCGCCAGGGTCCCCCACCCCTTTGCTGTCCACCTCCAGGTGCCATGCCCCCGGGCCCCTCCCCAGTCACCAGGCACGGGTCAGGCCTCTTGCTGGACCGAGTGTTGAACAGAAGAGTGTCTTCACTCCACATGTCCCGACTAGGGAAGCGGGGTGAGCACCACCTGTACACTGGTTTTATTCGGAGAGCAGGTGCCCTGAGCTGAGCCAGAGGTCAGGAAGTGGGGATGAGAGGCGACAGCCCCGTGCTTCTGTCTAGACGCACCAGGGTCCACGTTCACGTTTCAGGAGGTCTTTCCTCGGGCTTACCCTGCAGCGGCCTGGCAGACGCAGGCATGCGTCACATGCTGTGCAGCTGTGGATGCTAGTGCAAGGGCGCAAGTCAGGACAGCACCCCCACCCCCCCGACCGCACAAGCTGCCCACAGACTGCAGGGCTCCGGGCTGTGGCCGCTCGCCGACCTGGAGGATGAGCTCTGGTCAGCACTGCATCGAGGTTCCCCATCCCATCAGCACCGGGTGGGGTGACCCTGCAGCCTTGCCGACGGCAGCCTGTGCCCGGCCCCACGGCCTGTCCAAGCATGCTGCTGCTCGGAAGGGCAAACGGAGCTCGGGGGCTGCCCGCCGCCCGACAGCTGCTCCGGCGGTCAGTGTCCGAGTGTCAGGGTCGGGAGTGCTGACCCCACATCTCCAACTGCAGGCCTTCCCTCTACGTGGGAAGCTTCCCAAACGTGGCCTGTTGACCACTTGTCTACATTATTGGAAAGAAGCCAGGAGCCAGAGAAGTGACAGTTCCAGAAGCAGGCAGCTGCCTGGACCTCAGGCTTCGTGGCTTCCTGGTGGACGTTAGCTGACCGTCACTGCAGAGCCGTTGGCAGGACCTCAGTAGCATCGCCAAGAAATGTCCAGGGGCTGGAGCCTTCTAGGCCCACCATGGAAGGGACATTTTTTTGAAAAGATTTTATTTATTTGAGGAGGGGGAACAGAGGAAGAGAGAGAATCTCAGACTGAGCACTGAGCGCAGAGCCCAGCCTGGGGCTCGGTCCCACGACCGACCGTGAGATCATAACCTGAGCGGGAATCCAGGGTCAGTTGCTCAACTGACTGCGCCGCCCACGCGCCTGAAACTAAGCGGGCATTTGCACCGCGGCAAGGAACCGGTTTGCTGTCCCCCCTCCAGAAAAGGATCTGAGCACAGAGGGAAAAGCACCGGCGCCCTCCCGAGGGGCTTGTAACGGATACGAGGCCGCGGTGGGCTCTGGCGGTTGCGTGTGGGTCAGTACTTGCCATCGTGAGCCCTGCCGCCCGGCCTGCGTGGTGGTGCCCCGGCTGTGCATGGCGCGTCCTCTGCACCCAGCCTCAGGCAGCGCCCCGGGCACCTGTTGTCTGCGGACGCCTGCCCGCCGCACTCGGGAACTGTGGTGCTACCTGCGTACAGCTGCCCCGACCCGACAAGGTCCACAGAAGCTGGGGGTCTGCCGGCGACCCTTCCCACCCCACTGGTGTCGGCGAGCGCTCATGGCCCAGCACCGGTGACCCAGAGTGGGAGGCGGGAATCGGGGAGGGGCATAGGTGGCTCTGCTGTCCCCGAGCAGCCCGGCGGGGTGAGGAAGGTTCCAGTAGGTTCACAGGAGGCAGGAGGGCAGCTGACCCTCTGCCGGTCCACATAAGTCCCTGAGGTGGCAGTGTGTCCCTTGCCCGCCCCCCACCTGCCCCGTCACCTGCTTGCCGGCACTTAGGTGGGTCTCTGGGCTCTGCCATTTGCACATCACTTTGATTGGTGTCACTCAAACTGCATATTAAAATTCCACTCATCACATCTGTGCAAAGTGATGTGGCAATTAGAGAAGGCGGGCCTGTGCTCTGGGGAACGCTGTGCACCCACGTGAGCGTCTCAGTGTACGGGGGGTTTCCAGCGAGCGCGGCAGGGCCCGCACTGCACTTTGGGGCCGAGCAGGTGTCCCGGTGCCCGCAGTGCTGTGGGCGGTCGCCCCACCTGGCTGTCCCTGCGGCTTGCCTGGTTCCACCCAGAGTGCACAGGCGTGCGCGCAGTGCTGCTGCAGGGAGCTGCGGGGCCCTTGGCTCCGACAGGTTCTCAGCACACGGTCGAGGGACTGGAGCAGGTGGCAGGTATGGGGGGTGCTCCCTCACAGAGTGGAAGTGTCCGCAGAGAAGCAGGCCACGCTTGCCGGTCACTTCCGTGTTCCATGGCACCCTTGGGGCATGAGGGCACCCTTGGGGCATGAGGGCACATACGTTGTAAAACACACCCCAAGTGAAATGGGTCCAAATCTGACGACAATTATCTCTCAAAATAAAACTAGAGAAACTGTCATGTAAGGAACAAAGTCTGTTTTCTCCTTGTTGAGACAAGAAAAGGGAGTTTGAAGCAAATTGTAAAGCAACGGTCTTCCATCGACGTGAATGAGAAGAGAACCTTGACCCAGTGTGTTTGGTTGGTCTGCGTCTGGCATCTCCAAAAACAGAGTAACTGCTAATACTCCTGCTCTCTTTCCTTCTCAGGGTTCTGACAGAAGTCGGCTTCCCAGCTCTGAGTCGGGGCAGGTGGACGCTGGGAGGCTGGACGGAGCCCACATGGGCATCCCACACACTGAGTCCCCATGGAGGGGTGGCGCCAGTGCCCCCTTCCCGGTCACAGCCCCCACCTTACATCCCCTCTCCTGAGGGCACCCCTCCCCAGCACTGTCCAGGCTTTCTGCTTCTGGAATCTTCTGTGGACGGATGTGGGGTGCACGCTGGTAGCCCCAGCGTCCCCAGCACGGATGCACATGGCTCAGCCGAGGCAGTGAGCCTACGGAGATGCCACGGTGGCCACTTTGCCCGTCAGCCCTGGTGCCAGGTGCTGCGTCACAGCAAGCTGACCTCTCCCACAGGGGAGCTGATTTGGAACTGGGGCTTCAGAAATCCCCAGAACATATGAGAGTAAATGGGTTCCCCCCATGTTATTATGAAAAATGTCAAACTACAGAAAGTTTCAAATAGGGGCACCATCAAGGCTGCACTGGGCGTCCGCTCTGCCAGCTTCACTGCATCCCTCATTCTAACCTTCTGTACGACACAAAGCAAGTTGCAGACCTCAAGAGCTGTCCGTCCAGCCCTAAAAACTTGGGTTCTGAACTCAGGTTTGTCTGCTGCTTGTTTTTGTTGTCATTGTTTAGGAAGAAATTTACAAACCATGAAATGCACAGACCTTCAGGTGCCTCTGATGAATCTTGGCCCGGGCACCCCCTGCCCTCAGCCCCACCGGGTGTCACCCTGGCGTCCCTGGCGGCTAGGTTCCCATCTTTCTCCTATATCCATTTTGCTCATTCTAGAACCTTCTGTGAGTGGAACCATAGTGCATGGACCCTTGTCTAAGCACCTTTCATGCTGCATAGTTTTTGATCAAAATGAGATTGAAAGGAACGTGTGCCCTATGCAGAAAGGCCAAGTGAGAGCAGCAGCCTGCAGCCTGTTTCAGGTCCCAGCTCCGGGAGTGTCTGTGACAACACGAGGCCCTTGTCACCGCTTTGTACGCACTGCTCCCTGCATGTCTCGGCGGGGCTCCCAGCTTGCACCCTCACACCCTGCAGTGGAGCTGGAGCCCCTGACCTGCACCTGCGTCTCCCCCAGCACCCCCTCACCCAGTGCAGACTGGGGCTAGCGTCCACTCTGTGGTCAGACCTTCACATCAGGTCGTCTGGCTCAGTACACCTGGTCACACCACCTGTCCTGGTTCACGGACCATTTAAGTTCAACTGAGTTTGGTGGAATTGCTTCTTTGGAGAATGTCTGGCTGTTGCTAACATGGCCCTTTGTGTTCTTACTGTCATCGTTCTAGGATGGGAATCCCAGCTTCTGGAAACAGGATTCCTGGGGATCTTCCTGTGCCCTCTTTGGACTCTGTCTCGATTGCCCAGGGAGACCCCCCCGTCCCAGATCGTTTTGTGGGGCTTCCGGTGGCTGATTTTCAGAATCATGCTTGGAGCAGTAAGTAGAACTTCCGTTTGTATGTTTCGGGGACATGCAGACCCAGGAGCTGCCCCTCGCTGCCCTGCTGGCTGGGCCGTGCCTGCTGGGCCCCTCCTGCTGCTTTGCATGTTCTGTGGCCTGTTTCTGAGCCCTTGAAATGCCTCTGGCCCCCCAGCCCTTTGCATGAGCACTTTCTGTGGGACGCTTCACGACTCAGCCCCTTCCACAAAGAGACTCGCAGGAAGAGCCCCTGGGCAGCCGCACCTTTCTCCACCAGCCCTCCTGGTGGTTTCTGGAATGTCCGAAGTGTTTTGTGTGGTTTAAATCAGGGATGGGAACGGGTCAAGAAGTGTTACAGGATTTTTGTCCCCTCCGTGCCCGCAGTCTTGGTCATGTCACTTCAAAGAATGGAGAGGTAGACCAGACGAAGGGTCACGGGCAGCAAAGCAAAGTTTATTGAGCGGAAGTATAAGGCTCCTGGAGAGGGAGGGGACCAGGGCCCGTGAGAGTTGCCCTTTGAGCTTCTAACGTAGGGGTTTTTATAAACTCTTTCCAGGAACCATCTTAAGCATCCTGAGATTGGGCCGCGGTGGACTAGCCGCTAAGGTGTGCCAATCGGGCTTTGGTCATGCAGCCATCTACCTTTCAGGTTATTGTTCCCATACTGGTAGTCTTGTGACCTGACATCTGGAGGCTAAGTGATAGTGACCAGTGTTTTAGGGTTAATTGTTCCGGTTCAGGATATCCTGCCGAAGTCAGTCCTGCTTCCGTGGTCTCGTCTCGGCTGTAAAACGGGGTGCTAGGAGTTTCTGTCTTAGCTGTGGCAGCTCTCGCGCGTTCTCGTTGGGGGCCCTGGCCCTGACTACGTGAGTGTCCAGTTAACTCCTGACACAAAGGCACACGGTCCCCTGCGGGTCTCGCCCCAGAGAAGCTGCGCCGGCTTGCTTCTGTTTGTCTGCCTGCTGTTGCTGGCTGCAGACACCTCGCTCGCTGGCTTCGGGGAGGGTCTCCTGAAGGCCAGGCGTGTCGGCGGCGCCCTTCGCCCTGGCCTGGCTGGTCAGCGCCCCGGCGCATGCGCTGCCTGCGTGTGTTCTCTCCACGCACGCCCTCCCACCGGGCCCCAGAGCCCAGGGCTCTCCCGCCACCAGCTTCCATGGGGCCCTTGCAGGTGTGCACCGGCTGCCACCTCCGCTGACCATCATCTTTAAAGTTTGGAGCTGCGAAGCTGCTTCCCCCAGTGTGTAGTTAGTGTTGTGTGGTGGGCTGCTGTGGGATGACGCGGCTGCCCCCATCAGATGTTCCGTACGTGGGCGTGTGCTCCCGCCTCCCCCTCCGCTCCGCCCCGCGCCAGTACACCCATTTGTGGCTGGCATTCAGCTGATGCCCTCGTTCCCCACGTCTGTCCGATTGCCCTGTCGCCTTCAAATCCTGAGCAGAGCCAGATCGGAGCTGCCGACTGGTGGTCCTCGAGCAGGACAGGAGTCCTGTGGGCACATACCGCCCGGGTCCTTTCGTTCCTGGCAGGAGCCCGCGCTTACGCGCTGCAGACATCCTCCCAGACACTGAAGCGGCTTCTTCCTGGTGTGATGTCTGCCTGTGGTCCGCGTGATGCTGCATCTCAGGCTCTCTGGCCGGGAGCTTCGGGGCGCTGGGAGTGGTCGGAGTACAGGAGGTGGGCGCTCCGCCTGGGACGTGGGTGCCAGCGCAGGAAGCCCAGGAGCACGCGTTTGGCCCTGGCGTGGCCGGCAAGGTGCCCAGCCCTGGGCAGGCGTGCACAGCTGCAGGTGCTTGGAGCAGCCGTGTGGGGTTCGCATGCGTCTGGACTGTTCTCCAGGTTCGGCGTCCACGCGGTTAGAAAGACGGGAGTCCTGACCGTCACCGCTCCTTTCCCTGAAACGCTGAGGTCATTAGCTGTGTCTGGTCCCCACACAGATGTTAGCAGCAGGCTGTGGTCCCACGTCCGTCCAAGACTTCGTTTTGGAGTTTCTCCTCCGCTAACTTTAAAAATCGTAACGTGCGCAGTGTTTCTGTTGCCCACCGGGGACCCGCCTGGGACAGTAGGTTCGTCGGTGCGAGTGGGAAGCCGAGGGCCCCCGCGGGAGCACAGTCAGGGTAGGGACTCTGGGCGGCGGAGCCGTCAGGCTGCAGTGTGCCAGGCTCGCGACGCCGGGAGGTGAGCGGCCCCCACGGTGCCTGACAGCTCTCTCAAGCACCTTTCATGGCATTTTGATTGACTGTTCGCACCAGCTGGATAAAAATTGTCAGGTGCACTAAAAGGTGTAATTACTCGATTCTGTCTGCGTGTTGGATGTTACTTACCCTCCTTCGCTGGAAAGCAGGAAGCAGAGCAGGCTTGGTAAAGGAGAGTGGCAGCTGCACAGCGCCTGTCGCTTACGAGCTGAGAGGGCCGCAGAGGCCACTGAGGACGGAGCTGCCTGCAGACGGCCGCCCTGGGCCCTGACCCGCTCCTACTCAAATCTGGCGCCACGGTCTCCGAAGCTGCTGTGGCTGTGTCTGCGGTGCCTCCCGTGTGCTGAGAGGTTGGGGGTTCTTCCCAGAGCTGTGCCCCCCCCAAGACCTGGGCTTCTCAGGCTCCTGCAGTGGCTCAGCGTGGCCTCCCCTTCTTTGGCACTTCAACGTGTCCACGCTGCGCGGAGCCACGAAGGAGTGGTGGTAGCGGGCTGCCCCGCCCTCTCCAAATAGCTGGAACCTGGCCCTCGTCACACTGGACAGCAGACAGTGGGGTTGGGGGGAAACAGCAGCTTCCTGGCTGCTCGCCGCCTCGCATCCTGCTGGAATTCGGGGGGCAAGGTACAAAGAGGAGGGCCCTGGGCACAGAAGGAGCCCCAAGAAGGACACGGCACCCCTGCTGTTGCAGACTGGCAACAATGCGTAGCTCCAATCTCATCGGGAGAAACGAACACCACACAAACCCTGACCGAAGGACATTCTTCAGATTCACTGGCCAACATTCTCCAGGACCGAAGGCATGGAGTGCAGTCGGAGACCGAGACCCTGTCCACCTGGGGAACACAGCCGTTAGATGTGGCACCCTGGGCCATCCTGGCACAGAATGGGGACGTCCATGGGAAAACTGGTGAGATCGGGCAGGGTAGGTAGTTCTCTGCGTGGACCTGAGCTTGACGGGTGCATGGGGGCTCCATGCTGTGTGTACAGCTTTCCCGGGCGTGAAGGTATTTTCCAAATGCAAAGTTAAACACCTTACATACTTGGCATGTATAAAGTAGGCAGTGAGATGAGATGGTTCAGTTCTTTGAGACATGAATTACCAACACTGACAGAAGAAACAGAAAATCTGAAGTTTTAGGAAGTGAGCACCTTTCCAACTGACAAAACCCCAGGCCCAGAAGTCCTCACTGATGAGTTCTATAAACGTTTACAGAAGAACAGTGTCAACCGCGCACATGCATATCCAGAAAACAGAGCAGGGAGGATGGACGTTTCAAGAAAATAACACTCCAGGGGTGCCTGGGTGGCGCAGTCGTTAAGCGTCTGCCTTCAGCTCAGGGCGTGATCCCGGCGTTCTGGGATCGAGCCCCGCGTCAGGCTCCTCCGCTGGGAGCCTGCTTCTTCCTCTCCCACTCCCCCTGCTTGTGTTCCCTCTCTCGCTGGCTGTCTCTATCTCTGTCAAATAAATAAATAAAATCTTTTAAAAAAAAAAAAGAGAACATTCCAGAGACTGTTCTTCCAGAGCACCAGCGACTTCTAGAACTGTTAGCAGATGAAGCTGGGCAGTGCCTGAGCCGTGCGAGGCGTCCACACCAGGTGGGCTTTCCCCGGGAGGCAGAACGGGGTGGAGAGAACTGAACGCTGCAGTTCAGCGAATTACCTGATACGGGGAGCCCTACAGTGATGCAATCATCGTAACTGACGGAGGGGAAGCATTTGTTAACCGGCTCACACTTCACATCTTCTGGCACACAAGGGGTCAGAGGTTTCTTCCAGCTGACACATAACCCCCACGTCTACACCGTTCTTACCTGTGGGGACTACACATTCCTGCCACCAGGTGGGGAGCACGTGCGGGCATCCCCCTTCATCCCATCGGCTGGACATCGTGGCTTGTGCAGAAAACCATAGAAAGTCACAAAAGCCCAAACTATGGGAATAAGTAGAAACCCGTCTTCGAGGAGAGGAGACGACGTATGCGGAGCGTCAGAAACCGGGGCTATTTCCATATGCCAGCAAGAGCCGTCAGGAAACAAAACACTGGGCAGTCACAGTCGTGCTCTCCCAAGTTCCTGTTTCCCTGCCCACACTGCCCGGACGGCCTCCCAGAACCTCGACCCAGCCGCTGCCAGCAAAGGAGCCAGGCCCAGCGGGGATGCCCCCCAGGGCCCCGTGGACAAGAGGTGGTACAGCAGGAGCCAGTGACCCTCGTGCTGTCTGGTGACAGAGGAATCTCTGCCTTCTCTGAATCAGACCTTTTTAAACAGGTGGGGACCACCACGGAGCGGGCGAACTATGGAGGTCTGAGGTGTAGCTCTCCCCGGAGCTCCCCAGTGGTTCTCCTGCAGCGCACCCACGCCCCGCCACTGCCCCAGTGCGGACACCCAGGGTAGCATCTGCCTGGGCACCCTGAAGGACAGGTGGTCTGCCCTGGGTGATGTCGGGACCATCCCGCTGTCCGTCCAGAGCCCGCTAGGAGGACACAGCATCGAAGGCCCTTGGAAGACACATGCTGCCGAGCTCTGGAAAAACCCACAGCCTTTGTAAGAAGTATCTGCAAGAAACCCCTTCAAAGTAGGTCTCCGGCCAAGAGCCCTGACTGGAGCCTCCCTCCCCGTGTTGTCTTTTTATCTCCTCCTTCAGTGAACTGTCCTTTCCCTCCTTTCTAGGACTGTATCTTGGTCTGTGGTGTCATCTTTGCTTTGTTTCTGTTTCTTAAATTAAGTCTCTGGTTGAACTCTTGAGATGAATATACTAGATAAATACATCGGGGTTTTTTAAACAAAATTTTAACTACATCATTAATAACATCCAAAATTAGGAAATTTCAACAGAAGTCTGCTGCACCATACCCTGAAAGCTACCAGACATGGCTGGGAGACATTAGAAAGGCTTCAGTAGACAGACATGTGTGAGTCACAAGTCGCAGAACTGCTCACTGCCCAGCTGTCCCCAAACCCATCCACAGATTTCATGCAACCCAGACGTAATCCTAGGATTTTCTTTTTGGAAGTTGATGAACTGACTTAGATTTGTATGGAAATGCCACAGGCTTAGAATAGCCAGAAAATCTTGAATAAGTTGTAGGAGACACATCCCTTGTTCCAGGACTTCCCAGAGGTCACGGTCCTCGAGACTGGGCAGGGGGGGGTGTGAGGACAGCCAAATCGGTGGCACAGTCCACGTGTCTGAAAAATAGTCCCACACTAAAATCACTGCCATGTAATTTTTGACAATAGACCAGGTCCGTTCAACTAAGACCGGCACGTTCAGCGTGCGGCCGGGGCGTCCAGTTCTCTGCAGCGGGTGAGTGGGCCACCGGGTCCCGCCGTGTAGCACACGGAAACACGTCTGAGTTGCGCTGCAAACGTGACATTGAAATCACGACACCTCTTGAAGATAACAATATTTTTGCAGTTTGGGATAGGCCAAGATTTCTTAGAACATGGAAAACATTAACATAAAACGCGAAAATGGATAAATCGGACTCTGTTAGAATGAAGATCATCTGTCCCCGGCAGATCACAGTGACAGACCAGGGGACAGCGCTGCCCCCGACGGACAGCTTGTGGTGGGTCCGTAAAGAAGACACAAAACCCAGTAACAAAGATGACTCAGTGTGAAAGGGGAGCTTTTAGCAGCTACTTGACAAAGACCTGCAAACGGCTGCTACAAGCACTTGAAAAACCGCACGGCTTCCTTCACTGGCCGTCGGGAAACGAGATGCCGCGTGCGCCTACGGGATGAGCCGGACTTAGACGGCGCGCGTCCCAGCTCAGGCTGCACAAAATGCTGCGGGCCGCACGGCTTCAACAGTGCTGACTTCGGCATGGTTGTGGAGGCTGGCAGTCGACCAGCGTTCTGGGGCCTTCACTCCCTCGGGAACACCTCCTAGCTTGTGGACACCCGTCCTCTTGCCGTGCCCTCCGCTGGCGGGGAGAAAAGCCCCCGTGTTTCTAACGCGTGCACTAATCCCGTCAGGTCAGGAGCCCATCCTTACGGCCTCATCCGCACTTGCCTATTTCCTCAGTCTTAATATGGCCACGCCGGGGGCTTCAACCTACAGATTTGGGAGGACACAGGTGTCGGGCCATTGGCAGCAGGGATGTGAGCAAGAGGAACTGGCCTGCGTTGCTCTCCTGTGGGCGTGAGCAGTGGCCTGAGTGTGTGGGAGCAGCTTAGGCCGTTACCCACGAAGTTCGCCTCAGCACTGACCCAGGGGGGCTGGAGATGTGCTCACTAGAGCCCTCCCCCCGGCACCAGGAACTGGAAACCAGCCACAGCCCATCAGCAGAAGGATGGGGGACCAACCCGTGCTAACTCCCCGGAATGGAAAGCACTCAGCAGAGCAGAGGACCGAGCCGTCTTGCAGGCATCATGCTCGGGCAGGGAAGCCAGACGGACCGCACGGTCCTTGTGCAGGGCCTTCCACACGGCAGAGCCAGCACGGGGCCACAGCCACGGAGAAGCGCTTCCCTCCAGGACTTGGGGTGGGGGCTGCCTGGGGGGCACGCAGGAACTCAGGGGCTGTGAGTGTCTCCTGATGGGCTGAGGATCTGCAGGCATGTGCGCACAAGAGCTCCTCAGCACGGGCTTCCTGGTGGAAGAGAAATCATGTTTTGAACCCTAACAGGAGGTGAACAGCCAGGGGAAGCCTCGGGGGAGGTGGCCGGGCGGCCCCCACGGAGAGCAGAGACCTCTGTCTTTGTGGGCAGGGCTGGAGACAGACCAGCCGGCAGGTTTTCCTTGGCGTGCCTCCGTCGAGTACCAGAGAAAGCCATGTGCCTTCCAGCCCCGGAACGACCATCGGCCCGGCCGGAAGCTTCAGCTCGGGACAGGAGCCCAGAATCCACCTTCCCGGCCAGCTCTCTGCGCCAACTGCAGGCACGGGCGCTATGGGCGGGACGTCCCGCTTCAGCTCCTAGTTCCGTCGCCCGCTGACGGACAGGTGACGTGATGACCAGAACCGTCACCCTACTGTTGACGTGTTAGATTCTGGCGGCATCAGGAGCGCTTCCCTGGCTCCCTCCGTGCCGCTGTGAGCCAGCCTGCTGGGGGCTTCCCCGGTGACAGGCGCTTCCCGCTTCAAGCCGCGGAGATGGCAAGCGGCCCCGTGGTGCACATGACCCCACCGGACTTTTCTCGGAGCAAAGGTGCAGGTCTGCTCAGCGTGTTCACCTGGGCCCTCCTGCTGGAACGGGCCAAACGTGCACCAGATGCTTCTCTGGAAAAGCTCTGGAACGTCTCTTGCATGTTTCAGCTCAATTTTCTCTTTTAAATGCGTAGATTTTAACCATATTAGTGTGGAGAATCTTTTTCATTTGCAGAAAATGGCAAAGAGCGTGGGTGTCTGAGTCACTGTATTTAATAGTTTGCCCTTAATTATGCTTTAAAAAGGTTTTCACTTTGTTCTCAAATCTCCGATTTTGTCAAGACAGAAATATGTTCGTGTGTTTGTAGCTCAGTCGGGACTGGCCAGTTTCATCCCAGAGCAGGCGAGCGTGTCCGCAGCCAGTCACCGAACCCTCGTGCTTTGCATCTGGTGCCTCTGTGCCCCAAGTCGGACCCGGCAGTGGGTTTTTCCCGTGGCTTCCGAGCCGCCGGACCGAGGACCTGTGCCGTGCCGAGGGCTGAGACCTCGGTTGCTGAAGTTCTGGGAAGTGAGGCAGTGTCCTTGGTGCTGGGAATTTTCAGAGCTGGACGGCACCGAGGGGAGGCAGGACTTGGTGTCTGTCTGGACAACTAAGACGCATCTTTGTGCCCGTCCTCCCTTCCGCTCCCGTCTGGGTGTGCACGTGGCCGCCTTGGTTCGGGGGCTGCAGGCAGGCGAGGCACTTGCCGCTCCTCCCGTGAGAACTCTGCGGCGTGGCTGCTGGCCCACGAGAAGGAAGGGCGTGTGTAGACCAGGCCGTGGCACGTGAGCAGACCCGCGCCCCAGCTCAGTCAGACTAAGGAGAGTGGCCGTCAGGAGTCTGAGCCCTGTCAGATGGCATTGCTGGGGGCAAAACTGCTTTGGTCTCCTCGCACTTACTTGGTTAGCATGGCTTTTACTTTTCTGCGTATTCTCTCTGCAGTTCTTCCAATGCTGTGTACTGTATTTCTAATTTATATTATTTTGACTATTGCTTCACATAATCTAAGAATTGATACCCTAGGACCACCTGGGTGGCTCC
The DNA here is from genome assembly GCF_002007445.2 of Ailuropoda melanoleuca. Taxonomy (NCBI): domain Eukaryota; kingdom Metazoa; phylum Chordata; class Mammalia; order Carnivora; family Ursidae; genus Ailuropoda; species Ailuropoda melanoleuca. The sequence goes on from NC_048227.1 coordinate 38,013,382, forward strand.
ATCGCTTAAGGGTCCGACTCTTGGTTTCAGTTCAGGTCATGATCTCCGGGTTGTGAGATCGAGCCCCGCGTCGGGCTCTGTGCTCAGTGGGGAGTCTGCTGAAGATTCTCTCTCCTCTTCTCCCTCTTTGCCCCTCCCCCCTCAAAAGAAATTTAATACCCTAAATTCTTACTGACGAAATCGCAGCTGAAATGAGCCATTTTCATCATGAGCTGTGTACTTGACTGTGGCCAGAGCAGGTCGCTTGCATATGCAGGGACTGGAGGGTGCACCAAAGCCCCCAGGCACCTCTCAGAAGCTGGCGAGGCTTGAACTTTCCCATACGTCTAGGTGACCCCCAAGTGCCCTGCAGTGAAGAGACGCCCATGTGTTTGCCGTGCGGCTTCGTCCACGGGGGTGTGACGGCTGAGCAGCCGGGCCACTCGTGCCCATGCCGGTTGCAGCACCTGCGGTGGGGCCCTTCTGATGCTCGTGTGCAGGCTGTCCTGTTGCCACAAGAGAGAAAAGCTGTGTCTGAGACGTAGAAAAGTGAGGCCTGTGGACCTACCTTTTTCAGGTGAGGATTCGGCAGAGCCAGGGGCCGTGGCCGGGCTGTGATCGTCGGCACCGGTAAAAGATGCCATCCTCAGACCATAGGCGGTTGTGTCTGAGGCCCTTGCCGTGAGAGTCACCTGTCTGGAACTTGACAGCTTAGATGAAATGGACACATTCCATCACAAATGCAGCTTCCCAAAACTGAAGAGGAAACAGGAAACCTAAATAGCTCCACATCTGTTAAATACATTCAATTTGTAATCAAACCCTCTTCCAGAGAGAAAAGTGTGGTCCCAGATGGCTTCACCAGCAGAATCTACCAGATGCTTAAGGAGGAAACAATAGAACTGCGACCCAGACTCTGCTGGAAAGCCGCGGAGGCAGGAACACTTCCCAGGTTGTTTTTTATGTGACTGTGAAACCAGATCCAATGAGGTCATTACAGAAAGGAAAGAGACCAGCATCCCCCAGAAGCAAAGGCACAGAAACCCATAGCAAAACATCAACAAATCAAACCCAGCAACAAAAAAAGGCACAATCTATCTCAGGAATGCAAGGTTGGTTTAACATTTGAAAACCAAGGAATGCAATTCACTACGGTAACAGAAGAAAGCAGCCAGTGCAAGACAAGCACGTGATACAGTTCAACACCCACCTGTGAGAGCTGGCGGGACTCTCTCTGGGCACAGCATCTGACACGCCGCCAGCCAGCCCTAAGTGGCTGGTGGGGACAGGAGCGCTCACGGCCCGCCAGACCAGGCCGGTGTCTGTTCTTGCCAGCACTCTCAGTGCTGTGTCGGAAGTCTTGGTGCGGGAAGACAGGAGAAAGAAAGAAGCATAAAGCTTGGAAGAAAAGTAATGACGCCATTCACACATGATTAGAGAGGCAGAAAACCTGGCAGAATCGGAAAACCAACTAGTGAAATGAATATGTGAACTTCGCAAGTTTGCGGGACACAAGGCGTCTGTGAAGCACACGTTGTACTTTGTGCACGATGAAGGAATCGTTCCAAGGGAAGATCTTGAAAATACTGTCTACAGCTGGCAAGAGCACCTCCAGTGCCTGGCAAGGAACCTGGTTACGGAAGTCTACGTGCTGCTCTTTACGTCCTGACCCGCGGCCACTAATGCTGGTGCCCCTCGAGGCTCTGACGCTTGCTGGCAAGGGCAGCACGTTTTCTGGGTGCACGCAGAACGCATGCCCCCGTGTCTGCTCTGCAGCAAAGCTGTTTGCTGCCACGGTGTCCAGGCCGTACCTGGACCTCTGGCCTCTCCCTGGTGAGACTCAGCACTGCTGTGGGAGAAGATTCCCCCCTGAGAGAAGGCTGCATTTGCATCGGCTCTTTCCCTCGGAGGCCCAGTGGCTGCCCTGGGTGTGTGAACTGGAATTACCTTGGAAGCAGTTTCCATGTTCGTTCGCTCCCCTCATGAGTGTCTGGGTCCCAAAGGTGATGCAGCCCCATGGAGATCGGATCGTGACCAGCACCGAGGGGTCAGGAGAGGTGCTGCTAGCCACCTTGAGCGAGGACCTTCTGACAGGGAGAGGAGAGACTTGGAAGTCAGGGCTCTTCCTCGCAGTCAGATGCCTCCGATAAAATTGTGTCACATGAATGAAATAACTTGGAATGCAGCGCAGCCCCGTGAAGGCCAGCCCTGAATGGGTGTCACCAGGTCCTTGCCTTCCCATCCTGGGACCCCCATTCTGAGAGGAGAGTCCCCGTCTCCTTCGTTGCATTAACGGGGACAGCCAAGCAAGGGGTTTTCCAGTGAGCACGTGCAGGAGGCCAGACCTCACACTCCAGCTCGGAGGCGTCATGGGGATTTCTGGAAAGTACTGTCTATGGTGCTGTGACCGCTGGCCTCAGCTTCAGCCCCTGCTCGTGGCCCCACACTCGCTCCCTAGGCTCCTCTCTGCCTCCATCTCCAGACACTGGACTTAGAACAGACTGGGCCTGAATGGGGATCGATTCCTCACGGCTCTCGAGTGCCCGCAGTGCTCCCTCCTGCTGCCTGCAGCCCCTCACGTGGCTGCTGGCACACAAAACCAGCATTAGTCACCCCCCCAGCCCCTTGTTTCTGGCACCTGCCGGCAGTGTTCATAGTGTGCTGTGCACGCTGGATGCAGAGGGTGGCTTCTATATGGCTGTTCCTCGGGCTGGGAAAATGCCGGCAGCACCCCAAGATGGTGGGAGAGTGAGGGGGCCAGGGTGACATGGAGACAGGTCAGTCCTGAGAGATGCCCAAGAGTGCCTGTGACCTAGTGCCAAACGGGGGGCACATGACCGTGAACCTCAGGTGCACCCAAGACGTAGCGATCCCCCCACTCGCCTGCTCAGCGCCCAGAGGAGAGGGATTGCAGGAACCCGGGGTGGCACGTCCTCCTCAGCCCATGACCCTGTCAGTGTGCACGGCCCAGGGTCATCGAGGGAGGGGGCAGCCTGGCAGTGGGAGAGCGGGGTAACGAGCACACTCGGGATGGGGTTGCTGTGGACGGCTCCGTGTGTGGGGGTGCCCTGCCAGGAGGCCCCTTACCTGGGTACAGCTGCAGGCCGGGCAGCCCCTCCTGGCCCTTGGTTAGGAGTGAAGGATGCAGCATGGAGAAACAGATGTCCTTCCTGCGGCAAGGCCTCGGACCTCCTGTCTCCAGATGGGGGTGTCAGAAGCATGACCTTGGACCCGTGAACATCTGGAAGGGCGTGTCTGAATCGTGGGGCGGCTGCCTTCATGGTCCTGCCTCCCCCCCCCACTCCCCCAAGGCCTGAGGCTGCCCTGGCAGCCTGGAATGTCCCAGCACCTTGCATCCTCCCTTCCCCAGAGAGCAGGTGTGGACAGCTATGGGTCACGTGGCTCTCTTTGGGTCTGGCCTGGTACCGGCTTGTCTGAGCCATTTTTTCAGAATTAATTTGGGGCTGAGAAAGGCTGACAGAAGTCTTTGTTCCTTTGACGCTCACTCAGGAAGGAAAAATCCGTGGAAAATCTGACATCTGCACTATGGGGAGAAGTCAGTGGATGGGGAGGAATATAATTATTCTGTGCTCCCGGAAGAATGTCTCAGATCTTTAAGTGTCTCATATCAGCTTAGAACTTGAATGACATTTTAATTATTTTGTTTTTTTCTTCTCTGCCTGGTTTGAGTCTCTAAAGAGACCCACTCTTGGATTCCGAGGGGTGCGGGGAGCAGAGCCTCGCTCACGGGGCTGTCGCGTGACAGTGGCGGCTCTCCCCCCCAGGGAGCAGGACAGACGTGCTGAGGTCTGGACGGCAGGCACGCGGGACTTCCTGAATGTGCCACAGAGTTGCACCCGAGGCTGTGTCTCTGGCACTGTTGACCTAAGCAAACCCAGTTTTCAGAAAGACGGGACTCCAGTCTTCAAATAGCACCACCCAGGTGCCTGGCGTGCGGCTCTGTGGGGCGCACACGCCCCCGAGAGGCCCAGCAGCCAGGGTGGCCGAGGGCGCCGTGTGCGCACGACCCTGTCAGGGCGCCTGGGCAGGGCTCTGGCGGCGGAGCGCTGGGAGCCCTGGGGGGATGTTTGTAAGCCGGCTGTCCGGCTGCACGGAAGCTCCCGCGGAGCCCGTGTGTGTGTGGGGGGGGGGGGAGCATCGTCACTCGGCCTGTGCAGGCCTGAAGGGCTGTCCCACGTCCCTGGGACTTCCTAGTCACTTCTCGTCCCTGCTCCTTTGAGTATTGCTGTGTCCAGTCCACTCCCCACCCCGTACCCGTGCTGCCCCTCAGCCCGTCCTGTGGGCTCCACGGTCCAGACACGTCCCAACTCCAACACGGTCCTTCTGCCTGGATGGCCACAGAGGCCTGCTAACACAGGACCGTCCTGTCCCCCAGGGGCTCAGAGCCCTCAGCACCCCAAGGTCCTTCCCTGCGTGAAACTCAGTTTTACGTGCCAACGGCTGGAGTGCCGCCCCTCCTGACAGCCGCCGGCCCGGCCTTGGCCCTGAACCTGACTGACGCCGTGATCCAGGGGCCCCGGGCCTCGTCTACGTCTAACACGGCCTTTCCTGGTCTTCTCTGCTCTGGACGCGCTGGTCCTTGGTTTCCCTCACACCCGCCGCCTGGGGCGTCTGCATTCTGCCTCTTGTTCCTCCTCCAGCTTGTCCCCGCTTCGCAGTGGCTGCCCACTCCCCTTCTCCAGAACCCGGATTCTCTTCTCTGCTCGTTCCGCACGCTCGCACCACCCCAACCAAGGCAGGCCCTCTCCTGCGCCCTGCGCGAGGCTGTGCCGGTGCAGTTGTATCTGCGGACCGGGTGGGCAGGACTTAGCCCGGGACAGTTGCAGCTGTAAACACCAGCATCATGAGAGAAAACCGAGCTGCATCCCGTGCTACTTTCTGTCGGCACACGTCCTCGCCTTCTAATTTAGCTGTCACGTAAGACACAGAACTTGGAACGGACTCTCTCGGACCCGTGCGCAGCTTCCAGCGCCGGCAGGGGACAGCCTCTGACTTAGGAAGGGATCTGGGAGTTCCCGAGAGAAAGTGGGGGACGAGGCATGGTGCTGGGGGTGCTCGGGAGCTCGGCCGCAGGCCATTCCGGGGACCTCACTCCACAGCCACGGCCCTGTGCCCCCGGCAGTGAAGCCGTTCCCTGGATGCTCCTGGGCCCGGGCACCAGGTTTCCCGCGTGCTGCACGAAGTGAGCGCTCAAGCCACTGGGGAGGGTTTGGTGCAGCCCACTTGAGTTTCTGAGTCGCCCGCTGCGGGTGTGAGTGAGACGCAGTCCCCTTCCTGGTTCTCTTGGCCCCTGGTATCCGTCTGCCCGTCCGTCTGTAGCTTTCCCAGCCTGTTTTTAAACCCTCAAGTGCGTTCCTGCAATGATGCTCAGAAAACCTGGGTTTTTGAGAAAGCACAGGTGTTGCCTTTATCCAGGGCAGCTCGTCGTTTGCACGCCACGCACTGTTGCACCTCCACCATCAAGAAGCCCTGAACCTGCCATTGCTATGGCGTCATTTACATCTTATCTTTTACGTATTTCTGGCAGGAGATCCACTCCTCCACTCCCTTGACGCTTCCTTTGGGTTCTCCCACCGGTGGCCCGTTTGCATGTCCCTGGGACCATTGCTAGCCTCGGGAGTGGCTCACGTTCCTGCCTGTCTGTTTTGCCTTGGCAGGGCCTGATCAAGATCCGGGGGGACCGGTGCTGGCGGGATCTCACCTGCATGGACTTCCATTATGAGGTGAGCTGCATGGCGGCCGCGGGCCAAGATCCCCGTCCCCACCTGCCCCGTCCAGGGGGACTGGCATCCGTACCATAGCTGCAGCCTCTTGGAGGCCACGACTCGGTTCACAGGGACGCCCCCTCCTGCTTGCTTTTTATTGGAGCACAGGTAGGTCACAGGGTGGCCTGCAGGGCGTCCCGTGTGCTGGGGCTGGCAGATGGGGCTCCTGGCCCCCGTGGCTATGGGTCCAGGGGTCCATTCTGGCTGTGGGTACTGGTCCCTCCACCACTGTCCATGGTCCTGCCCAGGCGCCCTCCCTCCTGGCATCGGGGCTAGCCCCACATGCCCCCAGGAGAGTGCACAGTGGGGAGCTGCTCTGCCAGTGCCCTGCCCCCCCAAATCATGGCAGATGGACATGGGAGGAGGTGCAAGTCCTGCCATCCTCAGATTTCCATGGTCCCCTTCCCCACCTTGGCTCCCAGCTTTAGGTAGTTGTCATCTCCCTGCCCCCCCCCCCAGAACCCCATCCAGGTCCAAGCGCCTCTGGACGTTCCTGTCCCTGCTGACGGCTCACATGTTTACGGGGGGGCTGGGACCATGTCTTCCGTGAACGAATTAATGCTAGGGCACTTGGTGAGAGCGACCTTATCCACTTATCCGTGTATACCGCAAACGCCTGTCAGGTGCCCTTTCCCTCTTGTCGGTCGCAAAAACATTGACACGCCTGGAGCGCCACCTGTCAGATGGGACACTTCGTCCCATGTCCCCCACTCTCGGTGTGTGGCTCCAGTACGGGACTGGACTTAGAGCTGCTCTTCTGTAGAAGGTGCTTGCCCACAGGTCACACCTCTCACGGCTTTTCCGTCTTGAATGTGTCGAGTAGATGCCGCCTCTGGAGTCCAAGCAGTCACCTGTTAACCAGCCTGCAGGCAGGGATGTCCCACAGGTGCCGTACTTAGCGGGGACATCAGACTGGAGATCTCCCCGAGTCCCACCGGATTCCCCGCCCCTCCTGCCCAGGGGCCCATGAGTCCCTCCCTTGGTCCTGGAGCCAACAGCCTATAAAGTGCCAGAGAGGAAATGTTTCTGGCTCTCCAGGAGGGAGGCGGTGTGGGGCCCCGTGGGCTAAGCCAGGAGGCCCTCCATCCTGTCCTGGCCCCGCCACGAGTCCCCAGTGGCCACCCAGCAGCCTGCAGGCAGGGCCCAACTGTCCAGCACGTACAGAGGGAGGGAGTCAGCAGGATGAACGGGGAGCGCGCACCAGAGTCCCCTTGGCACCGACACCTGTCCTCTCTGTGCCTGCAGGTCTTGGCCAGGGTGGATGCAGGGCCTATAACTCTGACTTCCGGCAACAGAAGGAGTCTTGGCCAGCAGGGAGGGCGCCAGGGGAGCCCGCGCGGTGAGGCTGGGTGAGGCCTCCCAGCTGTGTGTCCTCAGAAGGGTCCGAGTCAGGCGTGCGCCAGGGCAGAGCTCCTGCATCTCCACACACAGCCTGCGCAGGATCTGGGCAGACAGGCGGCCTGTGAGCCACATCGTGGGGACGGGCCAGCCGCCTGGTGTTGGTGTGGTGTGAGGTCGAGGCCATGTGGAGTCAGTCTTCTAGGACAGGCCGAGTCCTGGCTCAGGGACCACGTGGGACCCAGGGTGTAAGCAAGAGGCTGCCGTGGGGCCTCGCTCTCAGTGCTGCGGGCACTGGCCTCCCGGACGCCTGTGACCTCCGGGTCAGGTCCTGTGGAGGAACAGACCACCCTGACTCTGCCGAGGAACAGAAGCCTCCTCTCACTGGATCTTGTTTCCACACGCTCCGGGAACTAGGTTGGGGTGAGGGCACCCAACTGAGGTCAAGAGTCAGGGCTGCGACCCGCCGTGCCGTTAGCTGCCTGCAGAACGCACTGTTGCCTGCGTGCTGGGCGCTAGGCTAGGGGCCACATGGCCTGTGCTCAGTGACCTGGACCCCTCTGGTCCGTGGCAGGTGGCAACAGGGCCTGCCTCGCTCGCTGTCATGGCACCGTGGGCAGGAGCCTCACGGGAGGCACCCACTGGGGCGCAGGCACGTGGGCGAGCAGGGACGGGCTTGCGGCCGACACGAGCGCCCAGGCCTCGCACGTTGCTGCCTTACTTCACCCTGAACCGCTCTGTCCACAGCACGCTGTCCGCGTGCACGGCGAGGCCCCGCAGGGAGGTCGTAGGAGGTGAGCCCTGGCGCCCCAACCCTGTGAGCCCCCCAGATCCCGCAGGGAGGAGGGGACCAGCAGGAGCGGCCTCACGTGACATCACAGGCTCACCCCCACGTACCCCGCCTGTGTCCTCGCCTAACCTAGACGCGGCCGTTGGCGGACTCGGTTGGTTGGAGAAGAGGGACGGGGACGGTGCCAGCGGGTGTGTGTCATCAGCCACTGTGGGAGACAGGACAGCGGACCTCCCCAGCCACGCCCAGGCCGAGCCACGGTGGCCCTGAGCCGCCACGACAAAGCCAGTCGCCTCTCGGGAGGAGGTACCAGGAACCCTCATCCCCAAGCTCCTGGGCTCGGCCCATGACCCCAAGTCACACGCTGAAACCGTCCACAAGAAAGGCCGCAGGATCGCCTCGCTGCCCGGCGCCCGGTCTGGCGGCACTGCCCCCACCCGGCTGGCCCGAGGTGCACGAGCCTTCCACGCGGAGCAGCGAGACGTCTGTTAGCGGCGGGCTCGAGTCCCCAAGGGACCTCCGCGCTCGGCACGAGTTAATATGGGTGCGAACTCGTGAACTCTGGAGTGCCTCGGTGACCAAACCTACACCGTATAATTCGCGCACGTTGGACGTACATACGCCGGAAAGGGCCTCCGCCCGCGGCTTGTGCTGCATTTTGAGGAGCGTGTGGTGTGGTCGCTAAGCTGCCACAGGAGCTCCCGCCTTGCTGGTGGCCTGGCAGGTCCCACCTGCAGCCCTTCTGCGGGTCGGGTCTGTGCCCCACCCCAGGCTGTGCGAGAGATATGACAGACACGGGCGCTGTCGTTTGCTCCAAAACCCAGCACGCAGAGCTGACCTTCTGTCTGGAGTCACCAGTCACCATTTGCTCCCATCACCTGTGAGGTCCACGGCCCGTGGCGCATCGGAGGGGACTTTGTGTCATGTCCATTGTGCTTCTAAGGCCAAGGTTTAAGGCTGTGCGGGAGCAGCTGTCTTAGAGCCCAGACGCCGCAGCAGACCCTTCAGGAGCCGGGGTCCATGCCATGCACGGGGGCCGCGTGCCCACCATCCCTGGTACGCTCCCCTGCGTCCGCGACACAGGGTGCCCCTGAGACTGTCCACACGAGCGGCGCCTCGTCATGCTCGCCCCCAACGGTCCCGAGCACCAGCCCGGCCCTCACCACTGACTTCCTGCTGCCCGTTTCTTAACTGGGAGCCACCTGAGCATAAGGGCAGCTTCTGCCAGGTTTGCTGAAGATTTCCGCTTGGTCTTGTGGGGACAGAAGGCCTCTTGTGACCTGTCTCGAACACACCTGTTCAGCTATGTTCATGTGGAAAATGGTTCCTTGTCGTGGCGGTAACAGTTCTCAGTGAACACTCTGTGCTGAAGAGGCCGTTGGTAGCTCCATGTCCCTGGACGTTGTGCGTCCTCCCCACGAGACCCCCGGCCCTGGGGCCCGCCAGGAGGGTGCCCAGCAGCTCCGGTCTTTGAGAGCCCTGCAGGCAGCAGGAGGGGAGGGGGCACAGTGCCCTTCATCCTTAATGCTCCTTGCCGTCCACGCCCCTGCAGCAGACCTACCTGTGCTGCCCTGGAGGGCCCAGGGACCGCAAAGGTGAATGCCCCGGTCCAGGGGGCAACACTCACCCTGCGAGCTGGCTCCCATGGTGGCCTCGGCGAGGCCGCCCTCCCCTACTGGGGAGGAGCTCCTCTCCTATAGTCCCCAACAGCAGTCCGAGGGACACACACCCGGAGCACGTCCCACCCCCCTGACCACAGTCCCCTTGCTGCTCTGGGCACTCCGTGGGGGACTTGGGAAGGGGGTTGCAAGTCGCTGGTTTCAAGGCTCTGGATCGGGCAAGTCCTGGCGGACACCACTGAGAAGGACTGAGTGACAGAGCCTGAGCGGCCGCCATTCCCTCACACAGCTGCTCCTCCAGGTTCGAAAGGCAACACCGTGCACCGTTTCTGTAAATAGACCCTCTGGAACGTGTCCGTCAGAGACATAAAGCGCTTCTGAAAGTGGCAGGCCTCTCATCTAAGGGCGGGAGAAGACAGGCCGTCGGAAGACCCGGCTCTGAGTGCACGCACCCCTGCCCCATGTCTGGCTCCCTCCCTCTGAGCCACACCCCTCCAAGAAAGCCAGTACACTTGCCCTTTGAACGAGTGTGGCCCTGTGCCCATTCGAAAGCGCAGTGGTAGAGACCTGGGCACTCGGGAGGAACCGATTCCAAGTTTTCTCTTACAGATTCTCTTCCCTGAAGTTGACGCAGCTCCGGCAGGAGGCCATCCCCCGTCACAGCCAGAGGGTCTCGGAGCACAGGGCTCCGCCTGACAGTAACGTGCACGCGCCCCAAGATCGGGATGCCCGCGGTGTGGGCTGTGTCACCTTGATGGCCATCCTGGCTCCGGTGGCCGTCTTCTCGTGGCCGCACGTCCGGGCCACGCTTGTCCGCTGGGAAGTGTCACTGGCTCCAGCTCCTTTCTGTACAGATGTGCGGTTTGCTGTAGGGAAGTCTGACCTCAGTGCAGTGGCGCGCACCCTCGCCGGCAGAAATCCTGGACACCGTCTGCCCGCACGTGGGGCACGTCTGTGGCTACAGTGTCCCTGGGTGACACTGATGTCCGTTGCAGCCTGAGGAGCCCCAGGCGTGGTCCCCCTGCCTGTTGTCTGGTGACAGTTCACCCAGCTGGCCTGCATCTTCCCCACTCGGGGGACGCACACTCCACCAGCGGGTGGAAACACTCAGCTGTGTCCTTCCACGTCTGGGCCTGTGGGTATTTATCACAGTTACACCAAGGATACAACATCCGCCTCGTTCCTTCCCCTGTGTTTACATCCGCTCTCTCGTAGCTGTGGGAGAGACGGAGGGGCTGACAGATGGCTGACGTCCCCATCTCCAACTGCAGGTGCTCCTGTCAGCACCCACACACGTGCCGTCTACCTGCCTGGAGGTGCATCCCAGCCCTGCGGGACGAGGGGCGTGCAGATGGAAGACACAGACGGGTGGCCGCCTGAGGCCGCAGGGTGGGTCTGCGTGTCCTCAGCCATGTTCGGGCGCCGGTTACCCGGAGCCGAGGGTAAACTGCAGCCTGGGGTTTGACTGCATGTCTCTGCCGAGACCTAGTTTCCTGCTGCTGTGATTTTCTTTCTCCCGACAGGAAACTTCCCAGTAGACCAGTGTTGTGACAAACCGACACCCGGGTCATCCCACACAGATGCGGCGTCTGTCCACACGGGTCTCAGCCCATCACATGTCAGCAGCCAGGCCGGCCAGGGGAGGCGGCTGAAGCCCTCTGTTGTCCCCGGGCCTGGCCAGGCCGCCGTCCGGGATTCAGGCCAGGCTCTGACGCCGCTGCTCCCAGCCCGCATCCCCGGCAGGGGCGCCGCTGTGATGGGGAGGAAGCTCGCAGCACCTGCTCCTACGTCTGTCTGTCTGTCCCCCTCACGGGTCGGGAAGAGACGGTCTCAGGTTTCCTGATGTTTGAGCTGTCCCCCAACATAGACTCACCGGTGTCAAAATCCCTGCAGACTGGCAGACTTTCTTAAGCCGTGGGGACGTCAGCACCCGCCATGAGGAGCTTCCCTGTGGAACGTTCCAGGCATACCGTCTGTCTCCACTCGCATTTGAAGAAGTCGGTTGTCCCTGGGAAGGAGCTGCTTGGCTGCATACGAGACCCCCACCCGAGCAGCTTCCCCATCCCCGGCCACACCCCTCCCTCTGCCAGGTGGTCTGCTTATAAGGGTCTCAAGGAATGCATTTTACGTGTGCTTTTGCAGGGGTGGGATTTAATTCTATTGCTGGAGAATTGGGGAAGTTCAATACTATCTTTTGGTCCCTCTCATCGAAGCTGCAGGCAGAGCCCACTCGGGACGTGCCCAGTTATTTCAGACAGACCGGCAGGGGCTGTGCCCTGGGCTTTGACAGACACCCCCGAAGCAGGAGCACCCAAATCTGTCCTGACAGTGGGGGCTTGAGAGGCCCATCCAACGGTTCTGCAACACTCACCTCGTGCAGGACGAGGCCACCAGTTGCAGGCAGCCCTGCCCCACCTGTGGTCGTTCTTGGCACACTGACGCCGGGGCCCAGGCCAAGCACTCCTTCCTGGGCGCCCACCATCTCCGCACCCACACCGGAGTGCTCCCAGGGGTGACTGAGGTGGGCTGAGCCCCAGGGATGGGCCCTGCTGCCCAGAACGGCCGGGCCAGCGAAGCCTTCAGCCCTTCCCAGGCAGCCAGGGCACTGTTGAGGCTGCTCACTGAACATTGGCCATGGCACCCTCGCTCCCTGGGCGAGCTGCAGTAATCTGAGTGTGAATGCTGGCAGGCCAAGCACTGAGCAGCGTGTTTCACGGCCCCCACGCCCTTTTCAGGTATGCGCATGGCCTTGGGTGCAGCCAAGGGCACAGCTGGGCTGTTGTGCCAGTGCCCCACCAAGCACAGCAGAACCTTCCTCCTGCATTCCCAGACCCACCGCAGCACAGGCGGCTTCCGTGTGCGTCTCGGGCCAGTGGGTCCTCCCTTTAATTGCGACCCTGGGACACAGGTTACCAGCTGTTTTGTACCGTAATCGGATGAGGGTCCGTTAGTCTGGAAGTAACTTGAATCAAGGTTGACGTTAGTGTGAAAGCTACAAGTGTGAACTTGATCGAAGCTGAGACGGAGTCACCTCCAGCAGGTTGGGAGTTGGGCCTTACATGCTTTGTCCCCTGGTGTTTCACTGGTTTTATAGCAAGAAAACGGCTTTTGTGTGTACTGGGGACTGGAGGGGTCAACGCTGGGGCCAGGAGGGGAGCACGGTCTGGCCGGAAGCTTCTGGTGCGGCCCACGCCCTGGGGTCACCAAGGCCAGGTCCATGAGAGGCAGGGGCACTGCCTCAGGGTCAGCGACGGTCACTGCTGCTAGCACTTAGACTTGAGCCCAGGTCCGTGTCCCTCCCTGCTCTTGATACGGACCTGTGCCGCCTGCCCTCTCGCAGCCACTCTGGCTCACATGCCGCTAAGTAAGTTACCTCGTGGCTCAACTCAATTTTCCCAGCCTGAAAGCGGTCCTCGTCGGATCGGGGTGTAGATACCGGAGTGCGCGCTCTGCAGGCTGGTCAGTCAGTGCGACCAAGCTCCCAAGTGGGTGGGAATTTTGCAGGTATCTTTCTGTTACTGATTTCTAATTTAATTCCGTCATTGTCAGGACACGTGTTACAACTTATTCAGGCTTGTTTCGTGGCCCGGGATATGGCCTTAGTGAACGTTGCATTTGGCCTAAAAAAGGAATGTCCAGTGTTGTGTGAGTGCTCGTGAAGTCAAGCTGCTCGATAAGTGCCTTCAAGTCTTCCACGTCCGTTTTTTGTCTGCTTGTCCCAGCAAGCGTTGAGAGAGGAGCCTCAAGTGTGCGGCAGGAACCGTGGACTCGTGGCTCTCCGGCTGTGGTCGTCTGCAGTTCTTCTCAGTGTATTCAGAAGCTCTGGTACGAGGGGCGTTAAGTGTCTGAGTGCTGGGACCTCCTCGTGATCCCGTTAGCCTTACGAAATAACCTTTCCTCCCTGGTCACGGTCCTTCTAAGGTGTGCTTGTGCTGCCCACGCAGCCACCCCAGCTCACCTGCCGCCCGTGGTGGCACGGCGCACGTCTCCAGGTCCTCACGGCTCCCTCCGTGCACCCTCACCTTTGAAGTGTGTGTCTCACAGGCAGCGTGCGCTTGGGTCTTGTTGTTTTATCCGGTCTCACAAATTCTGCCCTTTTTTTTTTTTTAAGATTTTATTTATTTGAGAGAGAGCGCATGCGCACGAGCAGGGGCAGAGGGAGAGGGAGAAGCAGGCTCCCCTCCGAGCAGGGAGCTCGATTCGGGACTTGGTCCCAGGACCCTGGGATCGTGACCTGAGTGGAAAGCAGACACTCACCGACTGAGCCGCCCAGGCGCCCCTAAATTCTGCCTTTCGATGGCGTGTTTCGACCGTCTGCAAGCGTGCGCTCTGACATGGTTTCAGACCACCATCCTGCTGCTTACGTGCGCTTCCTCCCATCTGGTTTTTTTTTTTTTTTTTAAGATTTTATTTATTTGACAGAGAGACAGCCACCAAGAGAGGGAACACAAGCAGGGGGAGTGGGAGAGGAAGAAGCAGGCTCCCCAGCGGAGGAGCCTGATGTGGGGCTCGATCCCAGGACTCTGGGATCACGCCCTGAGCCGAAGGCAGACGCTTAACCGCTGTGCCACCCAGGCGCCCCGTGGTCTTGAGATCTTTATCTTTCTCTGCTCCTTCTGGATGACTGAGATGTCTCTTACAGCTCCTGGTCTTTACTTCTCTTGGCTTACTAGCTGTAACTGCTTTCGTGGTAACATTAGGGTTCACAGTGAGTCTTGCATACGTCACAACTTACCTCCGAGCGAGGGCTGAGCTTGTCCTGGAAGCTGTACAGGACCGGATCGGACCGTGACAATGGCGCCCTTTCCCTTTCCCTCCTGGTCCTCCCACAGCTGTGGTCCCACAGTTACTGTTACAGAAACACGTACCATGTTGGTACTATTTTTGTTCAAATTGTCCTTTCAAGATACTTCGTGAACTGGGACAGACCACCTCCTGCGTGCATGCACACACTCACCATTTCCAGGCTCCCCGCTCCGCGCAGACCCAGCCGCCGCCTGCCGGACATCCCTCACACTTCTCACGTGCGGCTTTGCTGCCGGGGGCTCTTGGTCTGAAGCTGGGAGAATTCTGACAGGGACAGGGGGCTAGGTTGGCAGACTGATATCCGTCCTTGAAAGAGGCGGCTGCGCGGCCCTCTCGCTGGGACCTGGCCTCTCCCCACAGAGGAGCCGCCGGGAGAGTGGCGGCTGCCAGCTCTTGGGAGGCACCGGCAGAGCCCACCCGGTGTCCAGTCTTGTCCCACGGCACTGGGACTGCCCCGTCCTGTGTGCACTGCTCTGCATCACCACCTCTGTAGCTCGCTCTTCCTTCTCCGTTGCCCGTCGTCTGGGTGGGAAGGGGCGGCAGCCTTCGGGGGGCCCGAGCTCCCGAGATGAGCACCTGTGCGGCCACTGCTGTGTCTGCCTTGGCCTCACTCAGGACGGAGCCTCAGCCCTGACATCTGGGGCCCTACGCTTCCCGGTGCCCATGGGAGGCCAGGCACCAGCTGTGTGCACGAACGGTCTCCCGGTTTTATCCTAAGACCCTCACCTGACAGATGCAAGTGCTCTCCCTTCTCCTGCCGTCAGGGAGCCACCAACAGGCAGATCCTGCATTCCCCGGGGCCCCTGCTAACACCTCCGGTGTACAGGGGAAGTACCCCCCCAAAAAACAGATGGGAACTCGGACCTGCCAGTGGCCTTTCTGTGGACACCTCACCCCCTGGGCTCTGTGAGGGGCAAGGGTCCTGGGCAGCCACAGTCTCCTGTTGGAACAGAACGTGTGCGCCTCAAGGGTTTTCAGACCCTTGTTCTTCAGACAATGTTCCCTTTCTCATCAGAACCTCAAACACGTAATTTACGGTTCCTAAAATGGGAGTGTGGCCGAAAAAGCCATTTCTGTCTTCCTTAGGCTTATCACTGAGGGCCTGGAAGGGAGAGCATTGGAACCAACATGAAGGAACATCACTTTCCCCAAATCCTGAAACTTTTTATCGCCCTTCGTGTTTTTTGGGGTTTTTTTTTTTTTTTTAAAGCTTCTCTTCTTAAGGGAATGAGCTGTAAATGTTCCAGGAGTCAGGGCTGGCCGGGGGCTGGCGTCCAAGCTGAGCTACGCTCTGGACCTTGGGCGCGATGGTGAGTGCAGCCGAGCGTCCTGCCAGAGGCAGCAGTGGGCACTCCTTCCCCTGCTTTACAGGGTGCGATGTTCCAGACGCCATTCCCAGAGTATACAGCCAGATTTTATGACACAGTGTTTTTTTCCAGCTCCAGTGCAAACAAAAATAAAACTCTGTCCTGGGCTTGCAGGAGAAGGGAGGCCTCAGGATCCTCCCCAGCCATGCAGACGGAGCAGGCAGAGCCAGCACCCCCGTGCCCAGTGTGCCGTGAACCCACAGGAGGAGCCAGGCCCTCCACAGCCGTGCAGGCCGTAGGAAAATAGAGCCATCCTTTGTAGGAATTCCACGTCACAGTGGCCAGCGTCAGTCACCAGCATGTGCTCTCACTTGTGCAGCGCAGTGACGCCCCGGCTGTGTGGGGGCACGGGCCGCTCTGGGGCCCACACCCGCTGACCGGGGCCCTGCCCCTCCACCGGCCGTCCAGCTGTTCCCTGGCTGCCCGGGCGTCCTGGCGCTGCCGGGTGGCAGCTTCCGCGGGGCACGTCTTCTCAGCGCTTCGCATGCGTGCGCTAAGCTTAAATCTGAAGTAACAAGGATATGCAGCAGCCGCCCACACACATCATAAATCTGGGCTACAGCCGTCTCCTCAAAACCCCGCGTTGCCCTCTCCGCGCTGTTCCGTCCAGGCTGCCACCGCCACGGCGTGACCTGAGGCAGCATCGGGCGCGCGGCAAGCCGGGTCGAGGGGATGAGGCGCCTGGCGGGGGGCGGCCCGACCCCCAGTGCCAGCCGGCGGAGGACGTGCTGGTCCCGCCCCAGGTGGACGGAGCGTTGCTGCCCAAAGGCGCGGCGGGCGGCTGGACGGCCTGCAGGCTGGGCCTCTCCCAGCTTCGCGCCCGAACTCGGGCGGCTTGGTTCTGCTAGAAAACACTGGAGCGAAGTCACGCGCGCTCAGCCACTGCCGGCACCCGCACTCGGCTTCGCTCCTTCCCCCCCGCACCCCGCCCCCCGGGAAGGAACGGATGCCGGAGACGGGCTGCTGGCAGCTTCTCCCAGATTCAGCGAAGAGCGTGGCTTCCCTCCCCAGGCTCCAAGCAAGCACAGCAAGTCCTGCTTTTTCTTTATAGACGTGTCCTACCAGTAGCCGGGCCGGCCCGTCCTTGAGAAGTCCTAGAGGGTGGATGGCCGTCGCCAGGACCCTCGCCGGATGCAGGAGGACCCCACACCTCCGGAGAAGCAGATGTGACCCATTGGTGCAGGGACTTCTGAAGGAGTGACTGCTCTGAAGGCCAAAGAGAAACACGTCCTCTCCCTGCATCCTTGCTCGTTCCCCTCGTGTCTGCATCCTGTCACCAAGGCGGCCTCGACTGAGATCCACCCCAAGTGGCCTTTCAGAAAAGACCCAGCCGAAGAGACTTCTTTGTAGAGCTGGCACCAAGACCTTTGTGCTTGTCGGCCAGTTGTGGACCGTCCACGCTGGAGGGCAAAGGACATGGGGCTCCCTGTTTGGGGTCCCCATGGGACAGTGAATGGAAAGGCCGCACCACAGGGACACGCGCTGCACTCACTCATCCATGAGCAGTGACCACATGTGTCCTGTCCAAGTATCGGCCACATGTCAGTCTGGGATTGCATGGCTGGGGGACTTGGTGTGGCAGAAACCTCAGGAGAGAGGAAACAGGGCCCAGAGGCCACACAGGCAGGCGCGCCCTTCACACTCACGGGGGGAACAGGTGTTGGTGGCCGAGAGCCCCTCAGGCAAAGACGGGGCGAGGCCCCCCTGTGCTGCAGAAATGCCCTCGGAACATGGGTAGACACGCAGCCCTGTGAGCGGGACTGGCGTGGATGCAGGGTAACGGAGATGCAGCCGCTTATCTATCGGAGGGGCCCAGAGACGGCGACCCTCATGCCCAGGCTGGGTGCCTATTCCAGCCTCCCCTCAGAGGGACCAGGGCTCCTTGGGAAAGAGGTGCACCAAGGGGCGGCGGCGGCAGAGGGTTCACCTGGAGCATCTTCAGGGCCAGAAAGGAGAGAGGGTCTCTGAAAGTGCTGTGGACACGTCAAAATAAGTGGCTGTGAAGAATAAGAGCCCACGTGCCCACAGCAGCACAGATAAATGGGCTGAACGGACACCTTGACCTCGTGTAGGAAGCCAGCTAATAAAAGCAGAAGGAACAATGGACCAAGAAGGCACCATTCAGAGGCCAAGGGAACCGTGGATTCTGGCAAGAACCATCAGGACGCTGGAGTGCATGCAGGAGGCTGCTGATATCACAGCCTCACGGTGCAGAGCAGGGCCTGGCTGACACCCCTCCACCGAGAAGTCCAGGTGGAAACCACCACGCCAAGGCACACGGCCACCCTGGGCCTCCCAGGACAGGCCTGTCACCCCTGAGGGACACGATGCAGGTGAGCTCGTCCCGGTCCTAAAACTCAGATGAGAGGCAGGCGAGACGTGGGGGCCTGGAGGCAACATGGCCTGGGTCGCCTTTTGTTGAATACACCTGCTCGGCCCCGTCGGGCAGAACAGCCCATCCCTGGTTGTGATCACGGTGCCACGAGCGCGCTCACCCGTCACGGTCCAGCGCTGCGGGGCAGAGCCACACGCTTCTGTTTGCTCCGCGGCGGGAAGACAAGTGAGCACGGGTGAGAAGTGTGGCATTCAGGGACTCTTTGCTTTCCTATTCCTACCTGGAGCCACCTCCAGCCCTGAGCGTTG
The DNA here is from genome assembly GCF_002007445.2 of Ailuropoda melanoleuca. Lineage (NCBI taxonomy): Eukaryota > Metazoa > Chordata > Mammalia > Carnivora > Ursidae > Ailuropoda > Ailuropoda melanoleuca. Next base: position 38,031,710 of record NC_048227.1, read on the forward strand.
AGTGCGGCGGGGGTGGGAAGTCAGCCAGGGCCGCCATTTGCATGACGTCCTCCTGTGGCCTCTTCCCCGATCCTGCCGCCCTGCGTGTCCAGGCAGCAGGCCCCGTGCTCCGACACAGGTGCTGTGTCCAGGGGGCAGCGCGCCCAGGGTGGGGGTAGGAGATGCTGCCCCCAGCCCATGCTGGGGAGCAGGGTGTGGTGGGCGCAGGGCTCTAGGGGCAGTGGCAGGAGCTAAACTACCTGTGACAGGTAAAAGTCATTTAGTGTCAGAAACACGTTTGAGTTTCAGAGCTGGAACCAACTGCTATTGCCCATTTCTCCCTTCGGATGGTGATGTCATCGCCACACTGGGGGGGTGTGGTGTGGTGTGTGGGCACGTGTGCGTGCATGCGCGGAGAGCAGAAGTCCTCAGGAGGGAGAACGGTGGTGCACGAGGGGCTTGTGTTCAGATCCTGTGGCGGCAAAAAAAGGCACCAGGCCACTCCCCTGGGCTGGGCTCCCCCCACATCTGCTTTCAAACACCCTGGCGTCCCAGACCTTGGTGGCGGTGGCGGATGTGCTGGGCTGCACACAGTTCCGGAATCGGAGCGGTCTGGCTGGCGTTCAAATCCCCTGCCCTTCACTGACGGCTACGCGTCCACACTTGGGCGTCCCCTCTGGGTGGCTGCGAACCCCCCCCAAAGCCTTCTGCGCGGCCGGCTCCCAGCTTCGGCTGCTGCCCAGGATCGGGGGGAGGACCGGGCCACCGCGGTCAGAGGTGCAGGGCCTGTCAGCTGGGCCCTACGGCGGCCAACACCGCGGCTGAGTCAACACGCGGGCCTCCCGAGACGTGCCGCCCCCGCCCCCCTCACACATGCTCGGGGGCTGTTCCCAGGAACACACACAAGGCCGGAACCCCTAGCTTCCACCGGCCTCCCAGCGGAAATCTCCCGCATGTGAGCGCTGGCCTGAAACCTGGGTTCCCCTAGTGCCCGTCCCTTTGCTCCCGGGTCCCCAGGACATTCAGGGTACCCCCAAGGGTCAGCATCAGAATTACAGGAGACAAGGCAGGGGGGGTGCCCGTAACCTGCACCCCAAGAAGGCTGAGACACTCGGATCCATCGTCCCGCTCCCACCACCCCACCCAGGTCTGGCACTTTGCTACAGGCATTTGAGCTGCCAGAGAAAGGTCCACGGGACTGGCCTCCCCTGAGCCTTTCCCAGCCAGGATGCTCTCCTGGGACAGCCAGGGGGCACAGGGTTGGCAGGGCCAGGGTGGGCAGAGGTCCCCTTGTGGGGTGGAGTTCCAGGCTTGGCTCACGGGCTCCTCCTGTCCCCCAGACGCAGCCGGTGCCCAACCCTGTGGCCTACTTCCTGCACCGATCCCCGTGGTGGGTCCACCGCTTTGAGACGCTCAGCAACCACTTCCTGGAGCTCGTGGTGCCCTTCTTCATCTTCCTCGGACGGCAGATGTGCGCCCTCCACGGGGCCTTGCAGATCCTGTTCCAGGTGAGCCCGTGCCGGACAGTCACCCGTAGCCGTGTCCTCAAGATCAGAGTCTCTGGGGGAGGACGGGGCACGTGGCCCAGGACATGCCCCTCCCTCGCATCTGGAGGACGCGTCAGAGGATCTGGTAGGTTCTAGGGGTTTCCTCTCACGGGTTAACCCCTCTCACGGGTTAGCCGTCCAGCCGTCATACGTCGGGTCTCTGAGGAAGAGGCTGGTGGTGGTTTACTTCCACGTGGACAACTGTCCTCAACCCTCAGCTCCAGGGTGTCCTAGGTCGCCGCTCTGCCCCATTCCTGTATGGCAAGCCCCCCGGCTTCGGTCCCCATGGAACCAGGCCTGCTCCCCATTGAGCCGAGCTTCTGCCACCGACTTCCTCTGGGGCCCTGACTATTTCAGGCCTCCCTCTCACTAAACTGGGCTCCTACTTATTGATTCCCAAGAAAAACACTGTTGGGACTTTATGTCCCTTTTTCTATTTATTTAAATTCAATTAGCCAACGTATTTACATCGTTAGTTTTTGCTGTAGTGTTCATCGACTTTAAATTCGTCTGTCGTAGCTGCTGTCCCTGTGCGGGGGGCAGCTAGCAGGTACCGGGGAGCACGTGCCCCGCCACACCTACCCAACGTGGAGAGGCGCCCACGCCCCTTCCAGCCAGTTCCCCTGCCCCCAGGCCGCCGTGGCTGCTCCACAGAGCACAGAGCATGGGGGACGGGGTGGGGTCGCCCCACTTGGCCGAGGTGTGGTGTCCACGGTGGGGTTGGTGTGTCCTGGGTTGAGCTCCCTCCGTTACTGCATCCCATGGTACAGATGTCCTACGGTTAGCTTCTCTGTTGTTCTCTCAGTGGACATGCTGGGTGTTTCCAGGTTTTTGCCGTTAGAAATAAACCTGCTGTGGGAGTGTGTGTTTGAGGGGAGCCCACGTCCAGCGGGCGTGACCTCGTACAGTACCGTCTTCTCCTCTCCTTCCAGCCCGTGAGCCCCACTTGCTTCACCCCCTTGCCGACTGTGCTGCGTGTGGGCTGTCCCGGGGGCTGGGGGCCCGATGGAGGGCAGTGGTGCGTGGGATCCGGCGGGACGGCCTCTGGTCCACGGCCACACAGTCGACGCCCCCGTGGGGGTGTGACAGGCGCAGGTTTCGTCCACACCGGGGTGGATTTGTATGGGCCACCTTGCTTTTGTGGATACTGTGAATGGAATTTCTAACTAAAACGTCTTCCCCTGTGGGGCCTGAGTGTGCAGACACCACGACCGTTTGCGCAGCTGTCGCGTCTCACGGCCTGTGCGCCGATCCGTCGTGACCACGCGTCTGCTCACCCCGAGGCAGTTCCTGGAGCAGCAGCAGCGCTCTGGCTGCACTGCTCTGTCTGCTCCCCGGTTGTCAGGCGGTCCGGGCACTGCCCCCGGTCGCAATGCGACGGGCAGCCGGAGCCGGGCTCCGCGCGTTCTCGCGTCCCTCGGCCGAGGGATGCCGGCGGAGCGTGCGTTGAGGCGTGCGGTGCGTCCACCTTCATCAAGCCCCGTCTGTGTCAAGTTTACTTCAGGTATTTTTAGTCACGAGCGGATGAACTAAATACGTGGTTTGTTGCGCGCCGGCTGCGAGGTCACGCTTTGCTCCTGTGAGTCGCTGACGTGGTGCGTCACGGCTCACCTCCCGGGAGAAACTCCGCTTGGTCACACCGCGCCCTGGCTACGTCCCTGGGAATAACTTGGCCAGCGTGGGTGTGCGCTGTGTGTGGCTGTCGGGGACTGAGGTCCGTCGGTGGTGGTGGCCTGCCTGGTTGTGCCGGTGACACGCAGGGCAGGGACAGGGCTGCTGCGAGACGCAAACTCTGCACCGCGGGGGCTGTCGGACAGGCCGGGCGTCCTTTCTTCTGAAGGCAGTCGTAGCAGCAAACGTTCTCCTAAAGCCGGGCCCCGTGTCACGGCAGAGGGGCTGCTTCTCACACGGACGCCGACGCGCACGCCCCTCAGCTGGCATCTTCCGACTTAGTTTCACATCTTGTGTTTCCTTTTGTTCCTTTCAGCTGTTCTCACCGTCCCGCTTTGTCTCTCTCCTAATTCATCAGTTCCACGGTTTCTTGCGGGTGAACGCGTGCCCCTTGCACAGACTCACAGTCCAAATTTCATCCCCGTGTGGCCGCCACGGCCGCACTAAGGCTCTGCTCTGGCTGGGTCCCGCCACCTGCTCTCGCCCCTCGGTGCTCGAGCTGTTGTCTAATTCACACCCTTGTTGTGCAGCTTTAGTTTCTCCAGAAGGACAGAGTACAGACTGTAAAGAGTCCCCACGTCCGTGTGTCATGTGACACATCGGCGACAACGTATGAGCCCAGATGGACACCTGGTCATCAGCTGAAGTACAGCTTACTTCAGGGTCACCTGGCGTTGTGCGTCCTCTGGGTTTGGACAAATGTATAGTGACAGGTGTCCATCGAACTGCCCTGACAACCCCCCGTGCTTCCCTTCCCTCAACCCCGGGGCAGCCACTGACCCTTTGCTGTCTCCATAGCTCGGCCTTCTCCAGAATGTCACGGGGCTGGAGTCGTCTGGGAGACCCGCTTCTCACTTAGTAACGTGCATTTGAGGGTCCTTGTTTTCCTGGCTTAAGAGCTTAACTTTTCACTGCTGAATCATCTTCCGTGGTCTGGGTGCACCACAGTTTACGCATAAATCAACCACACTTGGCTCGAGGACAGAACCACGGCTGGGCCAATGAGCCCTGTGCCCACGCCCTCCGATGAGGGCCCCCCTCCCCTGGGCGGCCAGGAGCCCCGTGCTCCCATGGTCCCAAGCCGGCAGCCGGTGACTCCAGGCAGAGGCTCGAACGCCCGACAGGACCCACCAGGGGGGCACCACCTCATGTTGGACTCTCCCCCACTGTCCCAATTCCAAGGCAACTCGGAGGATCCTGCCCTGCACAACCAGGCGTGTGGGTCTGCTCGGCTTCGCGGTCACCATGGTGACAAAGAACTGCTCTCGGGTTGTGGGGCGTTCAGCAGTCCCCCACACCTTGGCTGCTCTTCCAGGCCGTGGACCACTTGGGACCCTCTCCAGGCTCTAAACCTGCCTGGGCCTGCGGGAACCGGTTTCCACCTGCCGCTTTCTCTCCCCAAAACCCAGAGGCCAGCTCTGACGAGTGCCAACAAGAACCTCATTGTCCCGTCACCCGAAAGAGTAGGTGAAGGAAGTCTGCGCTACTCGGACAGACGGAAAGGGTTTGGCTACTGGGAAGTGGAATTTGAACCGGGGCTCTCAGAGTGCCCTTGCCCACAGTGCACTTGGCAGGGTCACCTCAGGGCGACAACCGGCTCACGGGACCCGGCTGGGCAGGAAGTCTGAATCCTGGCCCAGGGCACCGGTGTCTCCACAGCATGTGGAGGGGCTCAGGGCTCAAGTGTGGACGGCTCTCAGCAGCCTTGGGCCCCATGGCTGGGTCCCGACCCGGCTCTGGGGTCTGCTGGCTGGGTGGGTAGTGGTGGACAGCGGGCGGCACGGGAGCGCAGGGCAGGGCCCAAGCCGGACCTTGCCGACCTGCAGCTCTGGACGTTGCTCCACACGCTTGCCTTCCATCCCCCACAGGCCCTGGGAGCGTCTGGTGCAGGCGCACCCCCGGAGTTACCCTCACCAGCGCTAGGCCACGCCCAAGACAAAGCAGGAGGTCCCTAGCGCTGTGGCGCTCGAGGCCCGGTCTGCTGCCCAGCTGTCCAGAGCAGAGAGGACAAACGGGCAGCTGGTCCAGCCCCCGCCCAGACATGTGGGGTCTCAGGCACAGCCTCATGGCAGGAGCTTGGCTCTCAGGGACCACCACGCTGTGCGGGGGGGTCGGTCACTGTGAGGAGCAGTGTGGTGTGGGGGGGGTATGTGTTGTCCTGACGGGGGCCGCACTTCTGTTTCTGCACCCAACACCCCAAGGGAAGTCTCTGGGTCTGTTTGTTCCCGCGCATTCCTTCGGGAGAGTCTGAGGATGTGAACATACTCCTCTCCTCCTACACACCGCTTCCACAGCTGCTCTGGAGGGTTCTGCGAGGCCACGGGTCCGTTCTCCACTTGGGGAGGTGCACCTGAGAGTTGACAGGAGCGCCGAGCCGCCCGGTCCTAGACGCCCCCCACCTTCTGACGTCAAGCCTCGTGTCTAAGGGAGAGACCCTGGCAGGGGCAGGACCGGACGCCCATCCTAGCATGGGAGCGGATGCTCACTAGGCCAGCGGCTCCTGGTCAGGGCAGACACTGGTCTTAGATCCCGGACCGGCTTTGCCTCCACTGCCCGCCACGTCCTGGCTCCTTCCACCCCCCGTGGCCGGAGTCAGGAACAGGTCACAGTGAGGACCATCACCACGGCGACAGGCAGAGAGCTGCCTCCCGCAACCCCCAAGCCACATGCCCAGAACTGGGGGCCGAGGATAATGGTCCAGGGCTCCCGGCCACAGAAAATGCCCGTGACCGTGAGGTGCTGGGCGCAGAGAACCCAGCCCAGGAGTTCCAGAAACCATCCCCATCCTTTGTGGGTGCGTTGCATCACCCGGAACATCTGCTCAGCATCCCCTGGGCCCAGGATTCCACCCTCACGGCTCCGCGTCCTGCCTGCTCACTGCTGGCCCTGGTGTCCGGCAGCCTGCGCCGCGCCCAGCAGGCACACTGTAGGCTCCACGGCCGGCGTGAACACAGACAGACCACACGTGTGGTTCTCTTTAGGAGAGATGGCAGCAATGTCCGGGAAGAACAAGACAGACAGGATCCCTCAGCACGTGGGGGGCCGTGCGCTCCACACCAAATTCCACTTTTCTTATTAAACAACCACCATCCAGACGGATGGCAGGGGACACACAGCCAGCGTGCGCCTGATGAGGGCTCTGCGCCCATCTCTGCGCCCCCAGGGCTCCGTCCCTCACACTGTGCTCTGGGGAACCCGCGTTCTCTGGGTCAAGGCCCCACCGTGTGAATGTGACAAAGGGGGGGCAGGAAACAGGTTTGTACCAGGGCCCCCCTCAGACCTACCAAGGCAGAACTGGACAGGCCAGAGGCCATCTAGGGCCTGTTGGCAGCCTTTCACACATGCTGCTACGTCCTTACCCACGTAAACTGTCAGACCTCGAGAATGCTGTTGTGCCGGAACATTCTGGATAACAAACTTGTGGACCAGGCATCGGGGCCTCAGCCCACCCCAGGAGGACAGAGCCTCCTTCAGGAAGAAGGCCCATGTCTCCTGCAGCACCCAGCAAGGCTTCGGGGTTGGGGCCCCTCTGTCTGGTGATCACATTCAAGGGGGGACAGGGGCAGCCGGCTGTGTTTCTCAAAGGCTGGAGAAGTGCCCGTCTTAGGGAAGCATGGAGCCCCTGAGCGGACTCTGCAGCAAGACAAGGGGCTCTGCCCAGGCACGGCTGCCCAACCCCAGTCCACTGTTAGGGGGGGCCACTGAGTGTGGCCTGGGCCGTCTGCGCCTCTAGGAAGGCTCAGGTTAAGGTCCCAAACCGAAGCCACTGGGAGCCAGGGTGCGGCTGAGGGAGGCAGCCTTGTGCGCTTTTGCTCTAAGTGGAAGCTAACGGGTGATCTGTGCTCACACCCGCACCACCGTACGGGGTCGTCCCTTAGACGAGTCTCCTTTAGGGAAACAGATGTTCCAGAGTTACTCAGGCGCAGGCCTGCCACCCGACTGCAGTGCCTGAGTCTCCCTGGGGACTGTGCGGGGCTGCGGGAACAGCGCTCCCTCGTTGGAGGGGCTGCCGGTGGGCACCTGCACCTCAACCACCGCCTCCGGGGCGTTCCTGCCTCCGTGGTGTCGAGCCTGACGGTGTCGTTCTTTCAGCAAAGACGTGCCCTCAGTCTGTGCGGGGCCCTGCCGCGCTCACCCTTGCTTGCCCTGCGACTCTGCCCCTCCACCCGCCTGGAAGGTCAGTGGTCTGGCCGTGTGTGCCTGGGGGCGGTTTCGTAGGCTTCTTTGACCTGTGCGTTTATCATTTTCATCAAATTAGAACTTCTGGACATTATTTCTCGGTATTTTTTCTGCCACTGTCCCTTTCTGGGACGTGGCGCACAGTGTGTCTGTCGGGCGCCCTGTCCAGCTTCGGTCTGTGCCTCGGGCTCTGCTCCTGCACCTGCGAGGACGCTCCTGTCCCCGTGTCCACCGGTCCGAAGTCTGTGCCGTAGCTGCTCCGTTTCCTCTTAAAGTGCGTGTGGTTTTCATAGTTTTCACATTTCTCATTTGCAACCGCGTCGTCTTGTAAATCCCTTTATTCACAGTAGCTGTTCTGATGTCCTTATCTACTAGTTCCCGATTTTCTCCTGCCTCTGATTCTGTTCTCGTGAGCCTTTTCCCCTCCCGGCTGTGGCTCGCACGTCTGCAGATCTTGACAGGACGCCGGCCACCGTGGGCTGTTGGTGAGGGTGTGGACGCTGGGTGTTTCTCGGTGCTGAATTCTTTCCTGCCGAGCAGCTCCCTACTCACGAGTTCTCGTCGCACTGGGCCGGTCTGAACTAGCCTTAGAGGCAGGGCTGGTCTAGCCTCCCCCGTGGGGTCTCTGCCTTGTGCCTGGTTTTCCCCTGGGTCTCCACCCACCTCCTTCCGTGTGCCTGGGACTCCGTGGCCGGCAGACTTGAGGGCACCCAGGCCATCCCTGCCACTACTGGTCTATGCCCTTCCTTTCCGGCACGGTGCCAGCCAGCCACCTCGACCTCCCCAGCGTCGGGTCTGCCCTCTGAGGGTTCCTTCCCTGGGCCAAGGTCCACTAATTGCCTCCGGGGAGAGCAGAGGTTGGCGTGGGTCTGTGTGGCCGCCCAGGGTCAAGCTTCGCCTGCTCTGTCTCCCGTCCAGCTACAGCACTGCTCCCTCCTTCCAGGCCCTCGAGCCTTGAGACGCCAGTTGCCCTGGATGCAAAGTCGGAGTGTTCCCGGAGGCAGAGTGTTGAGGCAGGACGATCATGGCCTTGGGCCACAGAGGCTGGCCCCACTTTTCGGGGATGAAGGGGCAGAGTCAGTGTTGGCATGCCAGCTACCGATGGCTCTGCCTGAGTCTTGAGAAACTCCCAAGGTCATCCCTGCTGGGCTCTCCTCAGGGGAACGGGAAGGAAGGGTGTGCCCGAGCGTGTCCTCGGATTATTCCAGGGAAGCCGACAGGATGGAGCTGCTGGAGGAGACAGAGGGGCACCTTGGACAGGGTCTCTGGGGCTCTCTGTCCCCGTCCTCACCGTTGGGTGTTCGCAGACGGAATTCAGGGAGACCCGGCGCGTGGGTGGGCAGCGGGCACGTGGTTCTGCTCAGTTCTCAGGGGAGCCAGGCCCCGTGGCTGCGCCCTCCCCCCTCCAGATGGTACCTGCTATGCAGAACCACATGGTCGCCCTGCTCCCCCAGCCCGACCGTTTCAAAGAGGTGAGTGGGCGACCCCGCATCTGGGCCGCCCCAGAACGTGGCAAAAATGCCACACGTGCCACGCCCTCCACTCTCAGACTGGAGGCGTGGCAGTCCGCGGACCACTTTCCCCGTGTTTTCCGTCTTTCAGTCTAAGTGCTGACGCGATCTTACCTTCTAATTCATGCTGGGACACGAGACCGCCAGAGCCCTGGGAGCCTGCACGTCAGCCCACTGGGGCATCCTGGACCCCTTGGGGAGCTTCGTGAAGGTCCATCAGGAAGCCCCTGGCGCTGCTCAGTCTGTCTGTCCTCCCTCAAGGGTTTCTCAAACCCATCTTCAGATTTCAGTTCAGGTTTCAGCAATTCCTGTCTGCTTTTCGCCTGGTACTTTTAGGACTGTGCTCCCTGACACACAGGGGCGCGGAGAATGAGCGTTTTCTGCCGGTGAGCGTCCTTTCCGGTGAGTGACTTTGGGCCTGGGTTTCTGTGGGGTCTCAGCAAGGCCGCGAGGGGCCAGGGGCGAGCCCGTGTCTCGGTGTGTGTGCAGGCTGGACTCATTGCGCCTTGAGAGCTTGGCCCCGGGCCGTGCTGCCGCAGGGTCTTCGGTGGTGACAGAGGCCGTGTCTCCCGGCAGTACAGGGTCGGGGTGACGGTTTGCCCAGATGGACCCTTCGTGGCTAGACGGGGGTGCTGGTGGCCAGCAGTGCGAGGGGCTCTGAGGGGCAGGTATGAGGGTTCCCCACATGCCCAGCACCCCACCCAGCACAAGAGAATGGAATTTGGGAACGCACCCCACTGTGGGCTATCGGGAAAGGAGGCAGGCTCAATGTCCCAGTTGTAATGGGGCCGTACAGCGCGGTGGAGGGAACTTCTGCCATTGTACCCCCACTCCCCCCACAGCCCCAGAGAGCTGCACCAAGACCGCCAGGCCCTCAGCGTCTTGAAAGGGGTCCAGATGGAGCAGACCACCCATCGACCCCACATAAAACATGCAAACTTTCGTCAGAAGGTGCAGAGAGCTGCCAGACGGCCAAGACTCCTGAGAGGAGGAGGCATAGCCGAGCTTCAGGGACACTTGTCCCTCCGGTCACTTGCTGATGCAGCTGGGAGAAACTGGGGAGCTGAGCAGAGTGTCAGAGTGCCGCTGGCCTGGGGAGGAGGCACAGGGATGCGGCGTGCAGCCGACTCCGGGGAGGAGCCCCACGTGCCCAGAGCAGCCCGCCAGCTGGGACCACAGCCCGGGGCCCCGCCTGTGTGACAGACTGCGGCCCAGGGGCTGTTAACGTGCAGACAGTGACGAATGAGAAATCATTATTTGGGGGCTCACAACCAACACTAGTTTTCCAAATTAATCCTGGGAGAGCCATGAATCCACACATCTCATGTCACACCTCATAAAATGCCATCGTAATCCATAAAACTGACACGACCCATCAAAAGCACGGCTCCTCCTGCCAGACCCTCATTAGGTTGGCGTCTGTGACCTCACATCCCTCCCCGATCTCCAGGATCAGGACCCGGCTGTAATGAAAATTCAGGAATTAAGGGGCTGGGCAGCAGCAAAGGAGAGCGGAGGCAGACCGGCTCCCGGCGTCTACGGGCCGTCCGGGGAGTAGGAGCCTGGGTGCCGGGAGGTCTGACCTCGACACCCCACGCTGGGCATCCCACAGCCAGGCCGCGTCGCCACACCTGTCCGGTCACCTGCGCGAGGAGAGGGCCTGCCCTGCTTGGCAAACGGCCGTGGGCTTGCGAAGGTCATACCTGCTGCAGGAATACATCCGTTTGGTCACGTGCGCGGACGAACTCTGGCTTTTCTCCTCTCGCCTCAGGGGCAATTTTGTGGTGTTCCGGTTTCATCTTTTCCTCAAAGTCCCTCCGGAAGCAGGTCTGTCTGGCCCTGCCCAGCTCACCGGGTCCCACTCGCGTCTTGGCTTCTCCTTGCGTGCAGCAGCTCGTGAACACTGCAACGGCTTCAGCTCCTGCCCCGTCCTGGGGCTGCCTCCTGCCTCCGCGGGACTTGCCCAGGGTCAGTTCCTGGGCAGGAGCAGAGGGCCGGCTGCCGCCCCACCACCCGTAACAGCCAGACCTGCGACCTTTGATATCTGTATCGCCGTAGCCCCGGAGTAAACAGCGGTCCTCGGGACACACAGCACAGCACTAGTTGTGAAGATTTCAAAAACTGGTAACTCGGAACTTCATGGAAAGCAGACGTCTCCCCTTCTAAAGATACTGTCGGGAAAGCACCTGGCGTGAGAGGACGGCACCATACGCACCTGACAGGCTACGCCCAGTCCAGCAGGCGCGCCAGACGCCCCCGCGAGCTGCGCTCCGTCCCAGATGCGGGGCAGCACGCCGAGCTCCACGGCACGCGCACCACTGGGTGGTCTCGGGACCCCGAGCCGGGAGACAGTGGATGCCGGAGTTTCGTGTCCACCAAGTTCAGGAACAGGCAGAGTGACAGGTGGCAGAGGCCAGTTCACAGGTCACAGGTTGGGGGTTGGGGACTAACAACGCAGGCACCAGGGGACTATGAGGTGGAACCTTCTGGAATTTATCGTGATTTACAGGAGTCAGCATCTGTCAAAAGCCATTGAACCATTCACGTAAGGTGGGTGCCTTTCTCGTGTATTTCAATGAAACTGACTTAAAAAGTAATGCAGATTTGCCAGAATGCATGGTTCCTGCCGCTTCCTCGCCGCCTGTGCCTGACGGTTCCCGAGCCCGTGCTGCTCTGGGGGCACCTGTTCACGCGTGGGGAAGCTGCCCCCCCAGGGCGTCGGGGCCTCCTTGGAGACCTCCCTCACAGAAGCCTCCCCCTTGGGTGCACGTGGGCCCCTGGCCGTGCCGCCTGCGGTCTCGGAGGGCCTGGTGCGGGTGGGTAGGGCAGGGGCACAGCAGGAGCATCCTCACCCTCCAGGGCCCAATGACAGAGTCATAACCAGGCCAGAGATGTTATCTTTAAGTCACTAAAACGATTGACAAAATGTGCAGCTGCTAGAAGGAACCTTCCAGAAGTCCTGAGAGGTGGCTCCAGGCTGCAGCCCTCTGACAGCCAGCAGCTGGCTGGAAAACAGGCTGGGGGTGCAGGAAACCCCCAGGTTGTTGGCACTCCATTCCCCCGGAGACTTTGTGACCTTCGTTCTTCAGACCAAGATGCTGAGTCGTTTCTAGGGGTGAACCTTATGGGAAAACTGTCACCATCCGGCTCGTCCGTAGAGGAGCCCAGCAGGACTTGGACACAGGGCAGGCCCATTTGGACTTCCTAGACCATGTGTCACCCCAGACCCTGCAGCTGAACCAGCCGGGGCTGCTCGAGGCCTCTGAGGAGGGACAGTGGCCAGTGCCATCTTACGGTGCCTAGAAAATGCAGGAGGTTGGCTCGGCGAAGCCGCACCTAAGGGGAGGTCAGCCACGCCTACCCCAGCAGACGCCCAGGCCGGCCTCATGCATGGCCACTGTGGATGTGTCTGGGGGGCTGCCGGATGTGGAGGACAGGGCAGCCAGACAGGTGCCCCCGACCCCTAACTTCTGGGTGGGCAGGCAAGAGCCTCGTCCACCTCCCACATGACTCGGGCACAGGTGCCCGGGGCTGCCGCAGACCTGTACCTGTTGACAGTCACCATAGCCGTTGCCCCAAACACCAACTACAGCATCAAATCGCACGAAGCAGCCAGCTCCCAGTTCTGCAGGGGGGAATCGGGCAGCCTGAGGGGCCGGAGCTGAGGTGTCCGCAGGCTCGGTCCCGCTCAGGGCTCTAGCAAGAAGCCGCCTCCGAGATCAGCTGAGGCGTGGACGCGCGCGGGGCCAGTCTTTGGAGAGTCAGGCACGCAGCCTGTGGAGGGACGGGCACGGGCACGTGTGCGCTTCTCAAAGGGCCGGCCCTCCGGGTGTCGCTCCCCTACGCCAGCGCTACAGCCGCCACATCCCGTCCAGAGTGCGCCCGGGTGTGGGCCTCAGCGAGCTCCGTCCCCTCCAGGTGGTCCTCATCATCAGCGGGAACCTGAGCTTCCTCAACTGGCTGACCATGGTGCCCAGCGTGGCCTGCTTCGACGACGCCACTCTGGGGTTCTTGTTTCCCTCCGGGCCCGGCGCCCTTAAGGACCGAGTTCTGAAGCTGCAGGAGGAGACCGCCCGAGGGGCCCGGCCCACCCTGAGATACGGTGAGTGGACAGTGAGTTTCCACATCAGCCTCAGAGTCGCGGCTTGGGAGTAAGGGGCTGGCGAGGGTCTAGGCCCGAGAGCAGAGCTCACCCCACCGCCCCCCTCTGCCCCCTACCAGGCTGCATGGTGCGGCGGGCAGTGCACGTGGCACTGGGCGTCCTGGTGGCCTGGCTCAGTGTCCCTGTGGTCATCAACCTGCTGAGTCCCACGCAGGTCATGAACACCTCCTTCAACCCACTCAGGATCGTCAACACATACGGAGCCTTCGGAAGGTATGGGTGCAGCCGCCCCTTGCCCTGTCCATTCTGTGCACCTGTGGGACCCAGGGGGACAGCCCCTCACCCTGGTCCACTCGGAAAGGGAGCTAGGGTACAGAGGCACAGCGGCCGCCTTCGTGTGCCCAGGGCCCCCTGCCCCGGTCTCCCCACAGCATCACCAAGGAGCGCACAGAGGTCATCCTGCAGGGCACAGCCAGCCCCAACGCCAGCTTGCCAGACGCCGTGTGGGAAGACTATGAATTCAAGTGCAAGCCGGGTGACCCAGGGCGGCGGCCATGCCTCATCTCCCCCTACCACCACCGCCTGGACTGGCTCATGTGGTTCGCGGCCTTCCAGGTAAGGGCCTCTCCTGCCCCGACCCTCCTGGGTCGGTGTTCCCAAGGCTGTAGCCATCTCGGTGGGGACGCCCGAAGTGTGGCTGGCGGGGGTGAGGTCACTGCCTCATCTGACACCGCCCTGCCCCGGCCTCGCGGACGTGGGACAGGAGGCATCTTCGACCCTCCGGCGCCGCACCCAGGACAGCAGGCCGGGTGCAGTGCGTGGCACCCAGGGCAGAATCCCAACCCCCCTGGGCCACATCCTCCTCCCGGGTCTTTCCCTTGGTGGTCTCTGAGCGCACAGGCTCCACCTCTGCGTCTGGAGAGCAGTGAGTGCCCCCCCGTCACCTGGGTGTCTCCACATTGCCCAGACACCCTTGCACAAAGGTCTGTGGGTGCAGAGGGCCAGGGTTGTCCCCACCAGCTCCTCTGAGCCCTTCCACCAGAGATAACAAGACAGGCTTGGCGGGGCTGTCCCTGTCCCATCTGTCTGTGAAGACTGTCACTCAACGCGAGACCCCAGGGCTAGCAGGTGACAACACTGAGAGGCCAGCACCTGCTCCCCCCAAGAACAGGACGGTGCTGCAGAGCCCACCCCACAGAGGAACCATCTACAGACACCTGCCCAACAGGCCCAAGCAGGGAGCAAGTGTGCGCCCACCATCCAGGAGAGGCTAACCCCCCACCCCATCTGAGGGTGACCAGGCGGGGAGTTGAGGGCCCCGGGGCCACAGCTGGCCGGCCTCATCCTGAGGGCTCCCTGCGTCCCCGGCTCTGTGCCTGGAGCCAGCTCCCTCTCCCTTTCTCACCCCCAGACCTACGAGCACAATGAGTGGATCATCCACCTGGCAGGCAAGCTCCTGGCCAACGACGCCACAGCTCTGTCCCTACTGGCCCTCAACCCTTTCAAGGACAGGGCACCTCCCAGGTAGGACTCCCCTCCTGGACGGGACCCCCGTGCACTGCAGCCTCTCGGGGCTTCTCCTACAGATGCACCCTCAGCCATGCTCAGAACCACAGAAAACGTGCCTGGGTGCAAAGATCCCCAGGCTCTGGGCCAGCCCCTTTCTCGCGCACTCCTGGCCCGCTTAAGGGGTGGGGGCTACCCCTTCCGTGCCAACGGGTTCCGGAGCTGAGTGTTTGGCCCTTTTCCAGACGTCGCCTGGGCCCCCACGCTCCCCGTGGCAGGGCCTGGCAGTCTCTTCCTCTGAGGAGTGGCACCTCAGCACGCAGAGGGACAGGCCACCCAACGTGGGGTCTTCCTTGCAGGTGGGTCCGGGGAGAGCACTACAGGTACAAGTTCAGCCGCCCCGGGGGCCAGCACGCTGCCGCGGGCAAGTGGTGGGTCCGCAAGAAGATCGGCGCCTACTTCCCCCCGCTCAGCCTCCGAGACCTAAAGGACTACTTCCGGTCACGGGAGTGGCCGTACCCGGAACCGGACTAGAAGCGGCCCCAGTGCACGGAGGAATAAAGCAGGAAGGCCTTGCTGTTTGAGTGAAGTCCCATGTGTCCAGCACCGCTGCCCTGCTCCCAGACCTGGCAAGCCGGCTCAGAGAGGAGAGGGTCCCTGAGCCAGCGCGTCCCCTCCTTTCATACATAAATCACCTGACCCTGGCCCCGCGGCGTCCACCAGCACCCAGGCGGGCCCTTACGCCCGGGCAGCTGAACCCCATCACACATCCGGTGTGGCCACAAGGAAGTGCCACTCCCTGCCCGTGCTCTTAGCCCCCCGTGGCTGTCCCCCCACGTCCAGGATAGGCCTGGGAAAGGGAGAAGCCAAGGCTCCCGGTCCTCCCCACCCCCTTCTCATGGAGCCTTCGTGCCTCCCCAAGGTCCAGCGTCCAGAGGCATGGACAGAAACCCTTTGTTCCTCGTCCCCCTACTCCCTGACCTGCAGAGGGGGCTCAGCTGGGGACATGAGAGCCGTCAGCCCTGGCCTGGGCCCTGGGAGTGCCCACAGCAGCAGTTCTGACTGACTAGATTATTCTTTGCTTGGCGGTCCTTCTGGGGCCCTCTGCCATTTGAAGTGGGGTGTGGCCCCAAATCTTTACTGCCTGATGTTAGCCGTGAGCAAACAGAACCCCCACCCGAGGGGCGGTATTCTTGCTGCACCCCCAGCCAAGCACCAGGTGGCACAGCCCCCCACCCCGGTCACCAGGGAGTCCTCCCCTCTTCCGCAGCCTAGCAGGAGCCGCCACCCACCCCTTCCTCCCTTCCCCCGCAACAGTCCAGAGGGCCTGGCTGCACCAGGGAAGGTCCCGGCGGGAATGAGGTGGTTCAGGCAGGAGGCCCAGCCGAGGTGGGCACAAGCGTGGTCTGTGTGGAACACCCGCCCCCGACAGCCCGCCTGGGGGGCCAGCCAGTCCAGGTGCCAACAGAGAGGCCGTGTTCCTGCTCGCAGGAAAACAGGCTCCCTGTGTCTGTCTCAGAACAGACGCGGCCTCAGATGAGGAGCCTGGAGCCAGCAAGTCTGCCCGCGGCAGCCGCATGGAGCTGACCACCAGCCTGCCATGGCCTGGGCAGCCCTTCCTGGGGGGCTGTCCCGGGAGCTGTGCCGCTGGGTGGGGGCACCAGAGTGGGCAGGGGGCCGAAGGAGCTTACAGCTTGGCTTGGTGGCCACCCTGCCAGCCCTTCTTGCTGCACTCTGGGCTCACTGCTACCCAGGGACTGAGAATTCCTACCTGGGGGCTCCTCTCCGGGCCTCAGTCCAGCTCTGCTCCCCACCCCCACTCTCCCAAGACCCCCTAAGAGACACACAATGCTTAGGCCTGGGGGGCATACCCATCCTGGGACAAGACAAACATCTGCTCTCCTTGGGGGCCACTGCAGGGACTCCAGGTCCAGGCACTGGGGCCTCTGACAGGAGAGACCCCATCAGACCTCCTCCCCCAGCCTCCACCCTTCCAGAGGCTAAGGGCCCCCCAGCCTCCATCCAGGAGTCAGCAGAAAGAGCGTATCCTGAGGCCCACAGCCTCTGGAGAGACCGCATCCCTCCTCCACTCAAAACCCTCCCGTGGCTCCCCCACATCACTGACAACAAGCCTGGGGTCAGCAGGTCACCCCACGGGCCTACCAGGACACAGGGCCTCTGTGCTGGCAGCTCCTGCACTGACACCCCTGCAGGGCCCAAGCTGCTCGTGGCCACACACCAGGCCGGTGGGGGCTTGGCCTGACCCCCGAGTGGCAAGAGGCCCCAGTACAGGCCTGGATTAAGCGTGGGCCTCATGAAGGAAAAAGACCCAGACTGTTTGCATCAGCTCTGCCCGACACTGCCCTCTCTTGGAATCTGCTGTTTCTTGGTCAACACAGAGAAACCTCAGGAGTTGGGGGCTCAGGGACACAGGATGTGAGTCCACCCTTCCCCAGCCACCCAGGTGTGAGGGGCCACCAGACAGCTGTGTCCAGGTGGACTGAGTGCATTCTTTCCTCGCAGCTGGTAAGAAACAGACGTGGCAGAAGCCGAGGGGGTCAGGCGTAGGTCAACATGCCAGAGATGCTGCCCTCACCTTCCAAAACCTAAGGGGGATGGGGGAGCACCAAGGTCCAAGGGAGGGGCCTGACCCTGGGGGGCCAAGCCCTCTCGATCCAGCCACTGTACGAGGGGCCGGGGACAGCAGCCCACGCCACGTGTGAGGCAGGGTGTATGCAAGCCTTCACCCAACCGTGGGGCATGGGCGTCTGCTCATTTGCTGAGAGAGTCCCCACTCAGATCAGAGACCTACAGGGGCATGGAGTTCCTGGTGCGGCCTCCTCTCCCCTGGAGCTCCTGGATCTGCACTGGGACGGCCCTATGCTGCACGGTCCCAGGCCGTCGGCGGCTGGCTGCACAGGGTCCGTACACCTCAGGGCCCAGAGGCTCTGCAGGAGGATGCGCCTGGTGATGAATCCGAGAACGTCACGGATTTCTAAAACTGGCCCAGGTGGGGCCTGGGGAACCCGAGCCGTTAGTACTCCTAACTGTTCGACTCGGTTTCTTGTGCCATGACTCAACACTGTTCACCGCATGTCCCTATAACTTCAGGAACTCCCCCTCTCTGGGGTGATGGCCCTTCTCCATTCCTGATGCTTATTTTGGGCTTTCCTTTCTTATCTCCTTGTCAGTCTCAAAGCCCCAACACTGGGTTTTCCCATCAGCTTTCCTGTATCCTTCCTCCACGGTCCAGATGTTCACTCTTTGCCATCTTGAGCTGAAAACTTCCATTTCTTTCTATTCCGCCTTCTGATCTCCAGGAAATGTGGCTAAAGACCCCCAGCTGCACCTGCAAGCTGTGCTGGACACTATGAGGCTTCTCTGAATCCTAGAAATGTTGATTTCCCGGTTACCTCGTCAAAAAAAATAGAGGTGGGGATTTTAATTTCCAGACGAATGGATCTGGGGCTTTTACCTTCACCTTTATCACATACATTTGCCACCCCCAAGCACCCTTAAGATTGACATCCCTTTTAGAAGTGAACAGGCTCCTGGGAAGGAGTCTGGGAACAGTCCTGAGGCAGCTGTTTGCCTCCCTCTGCCAAGAAGGTCCCCTGGGTCCATTCCCCACGGTGACCTCTCTGCCCTGTATCCACACAGTATAAACTGGTTTCAAACCCAGGGAGTAAAGCAGAACTCACAGATCAGCAAAAAGGCCCTTAAAACCCCTAAAGTAATTGATGAAATTGACAAGCCTTTAGCTTGGCTGACAGAGAAAGAAGATGCAAATAACTAAAATCAAAGTAAAGCAGAGGCATTACTACTGACCTTATGGAAATAAAAAGGATTACAAGAGTGCTATGAGCAACAGTACGCAAAAAAAATTAGATCACATCAGTGACACGAACTAGCAAAAGGGACTCGGGAAGAAACGAAAGTTGTAAAAGATCTGTAACAAGTAAAGAGACTACACGGTCATCAAAAACTTCCCAACAAAGAAAAATACTGAACTAGACAGCTTCACTGCTGAATTCTACCAAGAATTTAATAGAACACCAGTCCTTCCCAGACTCTTCCAAAAAATTAGAAAAGGGAACACTTACTAATTCATCTCATGAGACCAGTTTCACGTTGATGACAAAGCCAAAGACGCCACTACCCTTCACGATCTTTGCGTCCGTAAGCAAAAATCCTCAACACAACACTAGCAAGATAACAGCATGATAAGAGGGTTACATGGCATGAGCAAATGGCAGTGCTTAAGGAGATCGATCAGTGCAGTGCGCCACACCGACAGAATGTGGGGCGGGGGCGGGGCGACAGCACACGGTCCTCTTAACTGATGCCCAAAAAGCATTTGACAAAATCCAACACCCTTCCATGAGGAAAGCGACTCAGGAAACTTCCTCAACATAATAAAAGCCAGTTAGCAAAAACCCAGAGCCAAGAGTGGGAGGGTGAAAGCTTTCCCCCGAAGACCCAAACTAAGACCAGGATGCCCGCGGTCATCAATGCCACTCAGCACCATACTGAAATGCCAGCCAGAGCAATCAAAAAAAAAAAAAATTAAAAAGAAGTAAAACCGCCTCTACTCACAGATGATGTGAACCACCTAAAGAAGAAACCCCGCTAGAGCTAAGAAACTCACTCAGTGGAGTTGCAGGGACAGAGTCAACACAAAACAATCAGGTGTGCTTCTATACACCAGCAATTGGCAGTCGAAAAAAGAAACTAAGGGAACAATTTCATTAACAATTGCATCCAACCCAAAAAAAAAAAAAAAAAAACCTACCAAAAAACTTAACCAAGGAAGCGAAAGACCTGTACACTGAAAACTGCGTAACACCGCCAAAAAAATTCTAAAGACGACCTTGATATCAGTGGAAAGACATCCACAGCTGTAAACTCGTGACAATAGTGTTAAGATGACAGTACTACCCAAAGCAGTCTACAAATCCAATGACATCTCTATTGAAATTCCAATGACCTTTTTTTGAAGAAATGGAAAAGACAACACTCAAATTCACATGGAACTGCTAAAGGCCCCAAATAACAAAAACAATCTTTAAAAAGAAGTTGGAGAATTCATATGTCCTGATTTAAAAACTTACTACAAAGCTATGGTCATCAAAACAGTGTGGTCCTGGCATAACAACAGACACGTGGAGAGGAATAAAATGGAAACCTAATAAACCCTCACACATATGGTCAAATGATATCTGACAAGGATGCCAACACTGGGTCCTTACCTCACACCGTGTTCAAAAATTAACTCAGAATGAATGAAAGAGCTGAAACTATCAAAAGTCCCAGAAGAAAACATGGATTTAACAATGGATTCTCAGGACACCAACAGCAGGAGCAACAAAAGGAAAACCAGACAGACTGGACAACATCAAAATTTAAAACTTTTGTGCATCTAAGGACATTATCAGGAAAGTGAAAAGACAACCCACAGAGTGGGAGAAAATACCTGCAAGTTATAGAACTAATAAGAGTCCAGTATCCAGGATATATAGAGAACTCATATAACTGAGCAACAAAAAAGACAAACCCCAATTCAAAAGGACTTGATCAGCCATTTCTCCAAAGACACACAGGTGGCCCAACAGCACATGAAAAGAGGCTCAGCGTCTTCAGTCACTACCAAACGCACGTGAAAACCACACTGAGGTACTGCTTTGCACCCACGTGGATGGCTGGGGTTGTTGTAGTCCACAATAACAAGCACGGCAAGGCTGTGGAGAAAGTGGGAACTGTGTACATTGCAGGTGAGAATGTAAATGGTGCAGCCGCTGTGCAAACAGTCTGGCAGCTCCTCAGAGAGGTAGACGTGGATGAACCACCACAAGATCCAGCAGTTCCACTTCTCGGTATACGTGTCCCAAAGAACTAAAAACGGACTCAAACGGACACCTGTGCATGAATGTTCATGGGGGCACAATTCACAGCAGCCAAAAAGGTGAAAACAACCCAAATGTCCACCAATAGAGGAATACATACACTAAATGGGATCTCTCCATAAAATGGAATAGTCTTCAGGAGTAAAAAGGAATAAAATGTTGATGTCTGCTAAAATATGGATAAACCTTGAAAGTATAACACTAAGTAAAATAAGCCAGACATAAAAGATAACCTATTATATGGTTCTATTTATATGAAATATCTATAACAGGTAAGTCTGCAGAAACAGAAAGATTAGTGATTGCTAGAGGCTAGGGTGAGGGGAGAATGAAGAATGACAGAATAATGGATAGAGGGGTTCCTTCTGAGGGGATGAAACAGTTTAGGACTAGATAGAGGTGGTGATTACAGAACACTGTGATATACTAAATGCCACCAACTGTTCCCTTTAAAACCATTAATTTTGTGATAATGTCAGTTTAACCTCAATTTTTAAAAATAAAACAAAACCAAGAAAAACCTCCTAAATGTCTCAAGACCCTGACCTCCCTGTCTCAGAGGCCAGGAGACCTCACACTGCCAAGATCTAGTGGGAATGCAGGGGGAGCCAAACACATACAGTACTCATCCCTTTTGTATTAAGTGCTTAGGGCTAGATTCTCTTAAGGCCAATACATAAGGTGGTGCTTAGCCAGTGGGATAGAAAGTGGGTGTCCAGAGCCAGCATATAAACTCGCGCTTACAGGTATGCAGCTACCAAATGGTCGTGGAAAATTTGAATAAATAAAGGGCAGCCATGGTTACATAATGCATAAACCTTCTGCCATCTAGATGGCTTTCTGCCAAGGCTGCGTGCCCTGCCCTTACCTGGAATCAGCTCAACACCTAGCATAAATGGGGTTCTGCCCCATCTCTCCAAGATATGTGGCCACCTTGCTCCACTGGGACTGACCTGGCTGGGTGGGCAGCAGGCTGCAGGGAAGAGGCACCTTGTCCTCATGACATGGGGACTCCCAAAAAGGCCTTTGCATAAAACCAGAACCCTTTCAGGGCCAAAACATTTGAGAACAAAACCAGTGAAACCCAATCTGGTTCTTTGAAAATGCTGGTGAAAGGGATAAACTTCTAGCTACAGCGATCAAGGGAAAAGGACAGAAAATACAGATCATCAATATCAAGAATGAAAGCAGAGTCATCACTACAGGTCCTACAGACACTGAAAGGAAAATAAGAGAATATTACCAACTTTATTCTAACTGACTTGGCATACTAGATGAAATGAAAACAATTCCATGAAAGATCTAAGTTACTAAAACTGACTTATGAAAAAACAGAAAACCCAAGTAGCCCCACAATAATGAAAGGAACTGAATTCATGAATTAAAACCTCACAAAGAAGATTTCAGGCTGAGATGACTGGTGTGTTCTATCCAACATTTAATGGAGAAATATCCTATGCAAACACTCATACACTGCTGGTCAGAATATAAAACGGTGCAATTGCTCCAGAAAAGCCTGACATTTCTGAAAACACTAAACATATTCTACCATACAACCCAGCCATTCTAAGTATCTACCAAGAGAAATGAGAAAACAGACCTGTGAACAATGCTTTTAGCACATTTATTCAGACTAGCCAAAAACTAGGAAATAGCCCAAGGGTCCACCAGCAGAAGAATGGATGAATCCATTGTGTTGTATCACCAGCAATAAATCGGTGTTATTGATACACATAACACATCTGAACCTCAAAAACATGCTGAGCTAATAACGAATCCAGAGACAAAAGAATATACACCAAATGATTCCATTTAGACAGAACTCTAAGGAGGAAAAAAGTCTCAACTGCAGTGACAGAAAATAGGTCAGTGGTTACCTGGGGCCATCTTGGGGAGGGGTTGACTGGGAAGTGAACAGGGAGTATTTGGGGGGATGGAAACACTATATCTCAGTTGCATGGTAGGTAACACGGTATACACATTTGTCAAAAACCATCAAGCTGTACACTTAAGTAGATGCATTTAACGTAAATTGCAACAAGCTCTCCAAATAAAGCTCTGATTTACAGTGTTTTTAACTTCCACGATCTAAATACTCCCACTGCATCTGATTTCAAGCGACCAACATGTCATCACTCAGCTCAGAGCTGAGAAGAGATACAGGGTAGTGTAAGCCAGCACCTGCACGCCACCACTTGCACCTCGATCAAGTTGATTTTGAAAACAAAAGATGACAAAGAAACCCTGAAATATCCCCTACACCAGGCTAAAATACAAAAAACTGGCAATGCCATGTGTTGACGAAGGCACAGAGCAATCAAAATGCATTTCGGACCCAGCAGCTCCCTCCCTCAGTGTGTACACCACAGATGCATGGACAGGCACCCTCTAGGAGGCCTACTCTAAGGGTCACAGCAGCACTGATCCTAAGAGATAAAACTGCCAACACGTCACCGCCAAGAGTAAAACGGACAAATGAGTGTTCATGGGATACTTCCCAGCAAAGAGAATTGACAACCTACAACCACAAGGCAGACGGCATGAATGTCACAGGTGTGCTGCTGAGCAAGAGGGGCCCGACGCACTGGGGGGCACAGGCTGCATGACTAACTCTCAGAGATGTGCAGAACAACACTGGGGGCTACGCAGAGCCAGGCTTGTAACGGGGATGGACACCAGGGGCCACGAGGGGTCTGGCAGCGTTCTAGTTCTTGGCCTGATGGTTGTTACGCTATACTCAGTTTGTAAAGTTTTTTGAGAGCACACATTTTGTGGACTTTTTTGTATGAGTTCCAATTCGCAAAATCTTTTAAATAGAAAAACCTACGTTTTCACGGTCGAGCACAAGAGCCTACTTTGTTTCCGATATGTTTATCATAACGAGCACTAAGCTGCTTGTCTTTTCACAGACACATCTAAGAAAGTATAAGCAAAATGGATGTCTGCGTCCACCGTGAGTCCTAATGTACTTATGTCCCCATCCTCTTGTGTGTCCTTGGCTTGTTGCCATCCCTCTCCACCCTCCATTTTCCATTCTTTCGAAGGGTTTTCTGTCCTCTTTTTAAGCTGCCATGGGGCCCCTTCCAGCCCACGAAAGGACTGGGAAAGCCTCACATGCCCCCTCTCTCCACGCAAGGCATCAGACTTGTGGCTTGGATCTCCTGTATGAACGTAGCTACCTAAAGTCAGCTTGAGATCAGAGGACACGTGCAAACTTGACAAAGATTCACACTGAGAAGACTGGCAGGCCGCCCCATTCCCACCCACGTCTACCTGCAAGGACACCTTGGTTTAGGGCTGCAAGCCAGGAAAGCTGTGATGGGCAAAGCCAATGAGACAAGATGATGCCTCCTGTTGAGGGGCAAATGATGCCTTTGTCCTCAGGGAGGGTCGCTGGCGAGTCACCTCCCTGCGCTGGCTCTGGCGGGCGCTGCACCTGGGCCATGGAGGGCACTCGGCGCCAGCCCTGCAGCTGCAGGCCTTTCTGTGGTGGGCACACATTTGCATCTCAATAACCCCTGATTAATATTTAAGGAGCCAGCTGTCTGTGCCACATGGAAAAGGAGGGGGGAAAAAAACGCCTTGTTCCTTTAAGGGGTGGGCTCAAGGCTCTTCATCAAGTGGCCTTCATCTCCCCACTGGGTCTTCACACACACACAATTCTTCTCCATGAAAAAATATGAAGCGCCATTAGCGAGTTATCAGGGGCCGACTGTGTCTCCATCAATGCCCCTCAGTCCATTGTGGCCATCGTGCAGCTGCAGGGCTGGCGCGGAGCAAGCTGCCAGGCTGGGCTCTATCCCTCTGTCTGTCCGTTGTCACCGGGCACCGTGTCCAGCATGGCCTGTCACTACCCCGTCGAACGGAAGCGGACGGCATGTTCAGAGCTCATGCACTGCCCTGGGGGTCGAGCCAGCCAGCACCCCTGCCCAGTCCAGCGGGCCGGGGGCCCCACTGCTGTCCCCCAATGCCGGCACAGCCACCAGTGCAGAGTCCTCCCCTTGCTGGCCACCACCCCAAGCCAGGTCTTGGCTCACAAGTCTGCCCCGGAGGCCTCCGCTGTACATCTCTGGGCAGTGTCAGTTGTAGTGAGGTGAATCGTGTCCCCCAAAACACAACACATCCACTCAGAACCTCACAATATGACCATCTTTGGAAAAAGGGTCTCTGCAGATGTAATTAGCTAAGACGAGGTCATGCTGGAGGAGGGTGGGCCCTGAATCCAGTGTCTGCTGTCCTTGTAGTAAGAGGAACTACAGAGGCACCGGGAGAAGACCATGTGACCCCAGACCCTCGGTCCCCAAAGACCTACACACTCCACAGCAGTGGAGGCAGCGACTCTGGACCCAAGAGAACCCCACATACCCAAGATGGCCCCTCACAGCCCCTCTCCTTTCCAACCTGGGGGGCAGGGGCCAGGTGCCTCCTGGGACAGCAGCCCCACCAAGGTCAGGGGTGCAGGGAAGCAGGGCCAACAGTGGTATGGGGACTGCCCTCCCAAGCCCCATCTGGCCCCTTGACCCCACCTGCCCCTGTGAGTCCTGGGCCCCCTCCAAGCCCTGAGCACCCAGCCAGGAACCAGCTGAGACCCTTCATGCCCACCCGGGGGGCATATCACCCTCAGTACACACGAATGCCTGGATCACTGAGTTCCTGGGAGCCTCAGTGGGGCGTTCACGGGGGACACCCTGGGAGACCCCAGGGGCCTCCACCTGGGGAGGACGAGGGTCCCAGACCCGACGCTCCCACTGGTGGGATCCTGCTTCCCCCACTCCCACCCAAGGGCAGGTCTAGAGAAAGTCAGTCTTCCTCAGAGTTCCTCCTCAAATTCCCCAGACAGCATGACTAGGTCCTCCAGACCTGCACACAGCCCAGTCCTGCCCACCTGGCACAAAGAGGAGAGATTACGGGCAGCACCCACCCTCCTTCATGGCGGGTCCAGGCTAAGGGATACTGGGATGGTCAGACTGACTTAACACGCCCCTTCCCCAGACGGAAGACCACAAGGATGGGCTCTGCCTTGGCCAGAGGGGAAACATGCCCCAAGTATGGCTCTGCACACCCACTTGCCTGGGAGGGGACCTACCCACCCCTCCCCGAACACTGTTCCCGCCCCCTTGATTCCCACAGGGCCCCTGACTTTCGGAAACTCGAGAGCTTCCATCTTTTACCCCCAACCCTGGGTGCTGGGCGAGGCCAACCTGCAAGGGGCAGAAAAGTTCACTTCACCTGGTCTCTTCCCTGCCACTGGGGGCCAGGTGAGTTTGGAGGTTTAGAGGCAGAGCCTGGGCAGCCCCATTGTCACCAGCACTGGGGTTTCCACAGGGGACAAAGGACTGGCTGGACCAGCGGCAGATTCTTGCCAAACCTCTCAGAAAGCCTCTGGTTTTCAAGTGTGGGATCTGGAAGTGCAGATCAGGGTGGTGGGCTGACCCGTTTCATGGATTTTCCTGAGGAGAGACCCCTATTCCCTAGGAAGAGAAAGTGAGGAACACCCAGAGATGGCAAAGGCGCTGATGAGGGCCCGTGTGCACACACGTGCACAGTTGTGGATGTGACACCACCACATACCAACATGTACCTGGAAACACACCCGCAAGCATGCAATAGTGCGCAGGGCTGTGCATGCAAATATCATCATTTCATAAATTGTGGGGATGGCTAGATATTCCAGAGCTAGAAGTGACCACCCAGACGGACCTTCCACCCTGTGGGCCTACGGGGGGGGGGGGGGCCACTCCCCAGCTTGCACGGAGCGCCCAGGCCGAGGGCATCTGCCCCCAGGGACAGCCTCTAAGCAGGAGCCATGTGCCCGAGGCTTCGGCTGCCCTTCTCTCCTATAGGGAGGAAATAAGCTCCCCACGAGCTTCAGAATGTCGAGCGAGGAACTTTTTCTGGGTTCAGATGCCCCTTCCAAAGGAAGGTACAGCATCCCAGGGATGGGGGTAACCACGGCCAGCTGGTGACCACACCCACAGTCTTGCTGACCCATCCCTGTGCCCCCTTAGGGTGCCCAGCAGTGTGGCGGCCACGGCCTCTCAGGAGCCAGGAGGTGGTAGGAGGACAGTGACTGTCTGCAGGGCCACCAGCCCCCTGCCCAATCTGCAGCTGCACTGACCAGCCCCGCCCAGGGCAGCTGTGAGCAAGGAGCCCAGACAGGAGCCCGTGGCTGCCACTGCACACAGCCCACTGGCTCATTCCACATTCACTGGTGTCACAAGATCTTGGCTGGCGGGATACAGTCACCAAGGGGAACACCCCCTATCGTCCCTGAGTGCTGGCAAGGGGAACAGCAGCAAAGCACAGAGGGCCTCCAGGTGGGGGCAGCAGCCCTGGAAGCCTCCAGGCAGCTCTGCCTGCTGAGCCCAGAGACACCACACTGTAGTATTTCTTTCCCATGTCCCCAGGACCAGAAGAGGGCACCTGAGGGGCCACCTTCCCAGCATTGGCTCTCCCTCAACCCAGCCATGCCCTAAGGCCCAGCGCAAGGGCGCTGCCAGTGCATGAGGGAAGCCATGTGGAACACGGGAAGATGCCAGGATTCTGGACTCAGTGTGACCCACCTTTCTGGGACTAGGGTCTGTGGCTCAGGTTCCCAGAGAAGCCCCTCTCAGCAACAAATTTAAATGGGGATGGTCTCCCAGCAACAGGCTGGCAGGGAGGCAGGAGAGTGAAGAAGCCCAGCACACAGCAGCCATTCCACTGGGGTGCAGAGTGAGTGCAGCCCCAGGGGGCAAGGGGCAAGCCCCACATAGAGGAGTGAGTGTCCCATCCCAGGGGCCGGGGACAGCTAGTCCAGTGCCTGTCAGACCGCAGGTACCCCAGCTGGGTCGACCGCACAAGGCTGGACTCTGATCCCAGATAACAAAGTGCCCACACCTGCTCTGTGGCTGCTGGCTAGAGACAACGCCAGGCCCCCAGGACAGCATCCAGCCCAGGCCCAGACACCAGGACACCCACGGGTCCCCACAGAAGGTGGGAGCGCTGAGCCTCATCTCTTCTTGAGAGCCTCCTTGGGACCCCATCACTGAGAGATATACACAGCCCCTTCCACTCCCACAAAACTAAGGGAAGAACCCTGAAGATGTGAGAGGCTGACACACACGGGCACACACCGTGGTCCTCACCTGCCTGCAGGGTAGGGACCCACACGCCCCTGCACAGGTCGGGGCAGAAGCTGAGAAGACTGGGGAATGACTCTCCTGCCTCGATGATCCCATAACCCTGGATTCTGAACCAAAGACCTGTGGGTCACTTTGCAGGCTTGGGGGACTGCCCACCCCACCTTCTCAGGGTCCATGGGTCCAGATCAGGGCCAGGGAGGGATGTACACCTGCCCCGATGTCACTCATGCATGACCCCACACCTGGGACTGTGCAAGACAGCAGCCCACACCGCCAGGGACTCACCATGGCAGGCTGAGTGCTGGATTCCAAATGACGCACCCACATCCTGCACCCCAGAACCCAGCGGTGCGATCTTCCTCGGAAAAAAGATCTTTGCTGTTCTAATGAAATTAAAGGTCTCAAGATGAGTCCATCCTACCAGGATAGGTCCTGAATCCAAGGACAACTGTCCTTCTACAAGACACAGAGAAGCCACACGAAGATGGAGGCAGCAATTGGACGGCTGTGGCCACAACCCAAGGACACCCAGAGCCTCTAGAGGCAGGAAGGAGCATCCCCTGGAGCTGCTGGAGAGAGCACAGCCCCACTAGCATCTTCAGCTCAGAGTCCTGACCTCAAGAACTGTGAGAAAAGAAGTTTCCACTGTTTTCAGCCCCCCAGTTTGTGGTAAAGAGTTACGGCAGCCGCAGGACAATACAGAGCCACCATCCCAGACGTGATGTGGGTGTAATGGGGGCAGCCCCATCACCGCACACTTCCCCTGACTTCTCTGGTCAGCGCTCGGGGTACGGCTGCATCTCAGCCTCATCAGGACTCACCCCTGACCTCAGGCTACACTGGACACACCCAAAGTAAGATGCAAAAATGCCTCCCCTTTGATAACTTGGATGAGATGGACCAATTCCTCAAACCCACAAAACACCAAACTCACCCAAAATGTTAACGGATATTGAATAATCCTATAATTATTAAAGACATTCAATTTGCAGTTGAAATATAAAGGAGAAATGTCCAGGCCCAGGGGGTTTAACTGGTGAATTCTGCCAAACCTTTAAAGAACTAGTAACACCTGGGGCGCCTGGGTGGCTCAGTCGTTAAGCGTCTGCCTTCGGCTCAGGGCATGATCCCAGGGTCCTGGGATCGAGCCCTGCATCGGGCTCCCTGCTCTGTGGGAAGCCTGCTTCTCCCTCTCCCACTCCCACTGCTGGTGTTCCCTCTCTCGCTGTGTCTCTGTCAAATAAATAAAAATCTTTAAAAAAAAAAAAAAAGAAAGAAAATAGTAACAACAATTCTACCCAATCTCTTCTAAAAAGTACAAAAGTAGGAAACACTTCCCAATTCATTTTATCAGGCCAGCATTACCCTGAGACCAAAATCAGGAAAGAAAACACAAGAAAACTACAGACCAACATCCCTCGTGAACACAGAAAAATCCTTAAAGACATGCTAGCAAATGTACCAGCCATATACATGTCTACTCAGGATCACACACTGAGGGGTGTCCGGGGAACACAGTCAGTTAAGTGTCCGACTTCTGGGTTTGGCTCAGGTCTGATGATCTCTGTGTGGTGACAGAGAGCCCTGTGTTGGACTCCACACTCAGCGGGGAATCTGCTTGAGATTCTCTCTCTCTCTTCCTCTTCCTCTGCCCCTCCCCACCCCTTCCCTCCTGCACGCGCTCATATTCTTTCTCTCAAATAAATTAATTTTTTTTTTAAAGAATCACACCGTGACCATGTTGGGTTCACCACAGAAATGCAAGGCTGGTTTGAAACTGGAAGATCAATTAAAAGACTAAGTAAGAAAAAACAGGTGATGTTATCCGTAGATATAAAAAGAAACTAGACAGCATTCAGTAACTATTCATGCTAAAAAAATTTTTCAACTCTCAGCAAATGAGAAGGGGCCCTACCAGCACACAGTGGGGAGAGATGGTGCCTCCTAGCAGGTCAGGCACAAGACAAGGATGCCCGTCTGCTGCTGCCCTTCAGCGTCAAACAGAGAGGGAAAGGATAAAGGAGGCATTACAGGGAGTCCAAGAAACCAGACATATGAGGCTGCTGATTACACTTACATGCGGTGTCAGGACAGGCGGGGGCCCTCTGGATGGACGGACCGGACCGGCAAGAGAACAAGGACCTTGCAGTGCGACGGGGTGGGGCACGGGTTACTGATGGGCCCTTTGTCAGAACCCAGAAATTATAACAACGTGTGTGCATTTTGTGACCATCAATCACAGTTTGATTGTTTCACAAACAGAAGAGCAGGGGACCTCGGCGTGTCTGTGGGCCTCGGTCTCCTCATCAGTACATAAATCGTGGCCCAGCTACCTCTAAGCCCCTGAGGATCACCACGCCACCGCCCCGCCCCTTAACTTAATTACATCTGCAAAGACCCTGTTTCCAAACAAGGTCATGTTCAGAGGTTCCAGAGACACATCTTTAGGGGCACCATCCAGCCCACCATGAGCCGCGAACCCAGCCACAATGAGGCACTACCCAGCTCAGCACATTCACACAGCCTGGTGTGCACCTCCCAGGCCAGTCCCTGGCAACCTGCTCCCCCATCACAGTCTTCTGAGACGGCCCACAGTGGGGGGTGCTCATACATGCCTAGAGGGGAAGGGCCTCTGGCCTCTGATCTGTCTCTGTACTCACAGATCCCCTGGTGGGCCTGCCCACCCTGAGTTTGATAATGCCCTGGTCCGCTGTCCTCCTGGCAGCTCTCAGCTTGAGGGGCCCCGCAGGGACGACCCCACATCAGCAGGACTTGAGAGGACCACTATCAGTGACAGCTGGTGGCAGAAGGTTGTTGCCTGCCT
This sequence comes from Ailuropoda melanoleuca, assembly GCF_002007445.2. Lineage (NCBI taxonomy): Eukaryota > Metazoa > Chordata > Mammalia > Carnivora > Ursidae > Ailuropoda > Ailuropoda melanoleuca. The sequence continues at coordinate 38,062,056 of NC_048227.1, forward strand.
TGCTGGTTTATGACTGAAATGGTCTGGGCCAGGCCGCCTCCCCAAGAGTCCATTCACTCTGATGCTCTGTGGTGATTCTGGTCTCTGAGAAAAGCGAGAATTTACCAGGCTTAGCCCCTCCCTCATAGGACTGCTAGGTTCCAGGCGTGGCCTCACCCAGGACCAGCACTCAGGCCTGCAGGGGGCACAAAGGTCAGAACTGGGCCCCGTGCCACGTCCCCCTGCTGCTCCCAGCTCACAGCAGACAATCTTAAACACTGGAGCCGCCTGGGCCTGGGCTTTCCTCTGTGGGAAGTTTTAAGTTAAGAATTTAATCTCCTTATTTCTTACAAATATATTCAGATTGTCTACTTCTTCTTGAAACAGTTTTGGTAGTTTTTGTCTTTCCAAGGATTCATACATTTTACATTATTAACATGTTGGTATATGGTTTTAACTGTATCCCCCTGTGACCTTCTTTAAGTCAACCGTGACGTAAGGCCAGCAGCCTCCGGAACTCTCAAGAACCACGAGAGCCGCAGCCGGGCCTCATTTCTAACCTTACAGCAAAAATATCAGGATGTCCTCTTCCACACATTAGGTGCATTTCTGCGGCATATTCTCTTCCAAGTTAAAGAAATTATGTGCCGTTCCTAATTTTCTCAATGTTTTTTTATCATAAACCAGTGCTGAAAATCAAATACTTCTCCAGCATTAACGAATAAATCAACTGAACTGATCGATTTTCAGATATGAAATTACATTATTGAATCCCTGAAATAACCACCTAATAATAATATGCATGCTTATAAACGCCTATTTCTAAATTACAAGTATTTATTAATACAAGTCAAACTCATTTTATTAACAATAGTATTCTAACCCTCCATACCTTTGCTTACTTTTGCTCTACCTGTTCAGCATCTTGGAGGACCGTGTTCAAGTCCCCACAGACATCCCCACCTCTGCCCGGAAAGTCACCTGTGGCGGCCGGGACCGGGTCACGCAACCAGTGATAGCTGTTAGCGTCTTGTCAGAAATTCTTCAGACAATGGTTCAAAAACCAGGGTGCACACCACAGGGGTGGCATCTCCCTTCGGGGCTCTCACTTCAAAAAAGCCAGCAACGCGCTTTAAACCTGCAAACTCTAAGCCATCTCTCCATTTCCTTATTTCTAGTGGGCTTGTTTGGTTTGTTTTTTTGGTGTGTTTTTTTTTTTTAATTATCAAGGCAGTCCGTGGTAGGGTGAGAATTTCGGGAAGCCCAGGGAAGGCAGAGTAATTGCGTCTGACTCTGAACCAAAGCCCACGGACATTCCGTGTCCAGTTTGTGGGGCCAGTCCACAACATCACTGTGCCAGAGCAGCCGTGGCCCTCAGGTTGGAACCACAAGGTTCTGGGTGGGGACAGCCCTGGCCCTGTGTCCCAGTATAACTGCATTTTCAAGATGCATCTTAGCTACTGATACTGAGAAAAGACAAAACACAAAAACATCAGAAATCACACAGATGTAGGTCATCCTTCTCCATCTCCTGGTGGGGCTCACCATGGAGAGAAGGAACCCGTTTGGGTTCCTGGCTCTCTTTCCCAATGATGACCCAAACGTCTTCTCCCCTGAAGCCACCCCCAACCCTGCCGCGGGAGGGGGATGTATGCAGCAAGGGCTTTCCGGAGCCTCCCCCGACCCGGGACTGGCATGCCACTCATGGCCACAGGGACCGGCATCCGCGGGGTCTGTGTCCCGTCGAGATCGCTCCAAAACGGGAAGGTGACCAGCACCAGCCCAATCACAGATGTATGGCCTCCACTGGGAAGCGGCAGACTCGGGCTCCCCTAGGGCGCGCAGAAAGGGTGTGTGGAACTCTGCAGGCATCCCTGGGGGGACGCGCCTTCGCTTCACCTGCGGCGTCCCCGGCTGACCGAGCCAAGCCACCCCCCTCTCCCACTTCTGCAGATGACAGCACCTGCTCACAGCCGGCAGCAGCTACTTCCTGGACACATTACATCGCCCAAGCCCCACAACAGAGGGACCGCATGCTCGGCCAGGTTCCAGCACCACCAGCCAGGGCCGCACTGAGCCGCGTGAGCCCCCCAAACAGCCCCCCGCCCGCCCCGGCACGTCTGGGTGCCCGGCGGCCGCGCCACATCCCGTCCAAACGCCTGACGCGCCAGCCCGAAACGCCAGTCCCACCACACCAGTCCCGCAGCCGTCCCCAGCGCTTGCTGCGGAACCACCCCAAAGCACGTCCCCCAGCTGCCCCGCCGACCCCGGGCCTCGCCCGCCTCGTCCCCACCCCGGTGACTCCGGGGCGCGCCACCCGCCCAGCGAGCCCCCACTCACATTTCTCTTGTCGGAGAGACCATCCGATACCCGGCAGCGCAGAGTCCACGAATCCCTCCCCGCGGCGGCCACCTGGCTTCGCGAGCTCAGGAACCCGGAGGCGCCCTCACAGCCTGCCACTTGAACTCGGCGGCCAACTGGGAACTGGGAACGCCGCGCCTGCGCAGAGGTGACGCTCCGCCGGCAACCAGGGGCCGCAGCTGCGCCTGCGCACAGCCGCGTGCAAGGAGCCACGTGCTGTCGCGCGGGCCTGACACGCGGTGACTACCAGGCGCTGCCGCCACGCCTGCGCACAAACGTCTCCCGGCCCCGGGAAGCTCCACTGCGGCCCCACGCGGCCCGGGGCCACACTTGCAAGGCGGACTGGAGAGCAAGCAGAGCCCCGCTGGTCTCCCGCCACTTCAAAGGAAGGGCCTGGGCATGTGCGGTTCCCACCTCGGCTGCTCGCCCCACGTCTGCAGGTGGCCGGCGGGGTCGCAATGCCCCGCTAGGAATAAATGACGAGTAATACCTCTGTTGTGGTGGCATTTTATATTGAATGTCGTACATGACCGTCCAGATGAGGTGGCTGAACGGACGGTTCCACAAAAGAAGGAGACTGTCCAGGAACGGCGAGGAGCAGCAGGCCCTGATGACCTCGCAAACTGCACAACCTCAAGGGCCAGTCATGAAGCTGTAGGAATTACTCTGCAGCTCTGAAGCCGAGGGGACACGCTGGACTCTGGCAGGGCAGGGGGCGCTGACCCTGCTCCCGGGAGGCCCCAGGCGGAGTCCCCTGGGGGCCGTACTGACCCCTCCAGTCCAGTTCCCTGGAGGCCCCAGGCGGACTCCCCGGGGGGGTGGGCACTGACCCCCGACCGGGACCCTGGGAGCAGAGCCCCACACGCAGTGGGAAGACAACACCGTGACCCAGCAGACCAGGTCCCAGACACCACGGCTGCTTCGCCGGGGGAAATCCAGTTGCGAGTTACTATAGTGACAGTTCCAAGGAGAAAGATCACAGGCTTCTCCCCAGAGGAGCATAAAAAGCCTTGGACAGAATGTAAGCCCATTCCTGATGAAAATGGAATGAATAAGGACAACAGGAAGCTATTGCTGCTTTCTTACCATAGTGACATAGATTCTTTTCGTAAACCCATCACCTCACTGAAGATGCAGACACGGACAGACTTAGGGACGTGAGGACAGCCATGCCTGCTGCGACCACTGCTCCTGAGCCCTGGCACCAAAGGCCTCAGCCGTTGTAGTCTGACAGGGGAGGGCATCGGGGCCACGAAAACGGAGCCCACGGGGGCTGTCTTTGTTCACAGAGGCTACACTGATGCACCTGGGAAACCCTGGGGCAAGAATGTCCAAGCAGACTCTCCGTGATGATGGGATCTCCCATGTGGTCAGCATCCACAACGAGCCAAGCACATGCGGCCACTGAGCACTGGAAATGGGGCACGTGTGGCTGAGTAGACAACGTTTGGTCTCGTTTCATCTTCTGTACATGCGAACTTAGCCACACGTGACTCCCAACCTGGCAGCAAACTCGGCACCAGACCATCAACAGAGAGAGAGAATGGGCTTTTCAAATATTAAACGAACTCAGTAAGGCTAAAACTAACACACAGACACCAAAAGTCTTCATAACTGCACAAAATCACCAGTGGGAGGATGGAACGGCAGAGGAGCCCCATCAATAATGGAAACTGAGACGGTAAAAATACTTGGAAATGACCACAGCAAGAAGTGCAAATGTCGTTACTGTGACTACAGACTGCAGAGCAGAGACCGTACATCACTGTGTTGGCACTAAGGACCCCCGTGGGTGCAGCACGAGAGCATGGTTTTAGGGAACGCACCCTGAAATACTCCACTCCGCAGCTTTGGGTCTGAGAAGGAAAAAGCAAACATGGTAAAATGTTCACGTCTGGGCAACCTGGCAGAAAGGAACACAGGGATTCCTCGTACCGCTCTTGCAACTTTTCTCTAAACATGAGGTGATTTCAAAATAGAGAACTTAAGGGGCGCCTGGGTGGCTCAGTCGTTGGGCGTCTGCCTTCGACTCAGGGCGTGATCCCAGCATTCTGGGATCGAGTCCCACATCAGGCTCCTCCTCTGGGAGCCTGCTTCCTCCTCTCCCACTCCCCCTGCTGTGTTCCCTCTCTCGCTGGTTGTCTCTGTCAAATAAGTAAGTAAGTAAATAAGTAAATAAATAAATAAATAAATAAATAAATAAATAAATAAATAAAAATCTAAAAAAAAACAAAATAGAGAACTTAAGTACAAAAGCCCATGTCCTGGGACCAGGGGCTTCCCTGGTGGGAACTCACGTCATGCTTGGTCTGTGAGTGCGGCTTCTGTGAGGATAAGCTCTGCTCATTCTGGCCTTCGTAATTACCTCCTGAAAATCCCCCCCCATCGTTTCTCACACGCCCACTAAGAACCCATGCTGAGCGATCCCCAACACATCATGGGAGTGAGGGAGGAGAGCAGATGGTGCACGCGGACAGCACCCCTGTGTGCACAGGCCTCTGAACGCGCACAGTATCTCCGGGACGCCCAGCCTCATGACCAGCCACCTCGGCGGGAGCCAGCAGCCCTGAGTTTGGGAAAAGCCATGTTTCTCTGCATTTCTCTAAAAATGAATTTTTTTAATGTAAATGGTTTTCAATACTGTCAAATACAAGAGTTTTCAGCTGGGACCCTGCAGTAGGTCGAACTGTCCCACAAAATGATATGCCTCAGTCCTGACCCCCAGGATCTCAGAATGGGGCCTTCTCTGGAAATAGGGCCATTGCCAGTGTGATCAGTAAGGGGGTCGGTCACCTGGAGTCGGCGAGTCCCACCCCAACAAGACAGTGTCCTTACCAGGAGATGCCACGTGACCCCGCAGGCAGAGACCGGGTCAACCAAGAGACGCCAAGGATCGCCGGCACCACCAGAGACTGGGAGAGGCACCCCCAGCGGCAGCGTGGCCCCGCAACACCTCAGTTGGGAGCTAGGAGCCGGCGGACTGAGACGGGTGTGTGAGGTCTGAGCCCTGAGTTTGTGGCTTCGTTAGGGCAGCCCTGGGAAAGTAATAAGACCCAGAAAACACACAGAAATGCCTGAGTCCAAGGTGGTCACGGCATCCACGAACACTCCACTGGCCGGGGACACCGTCCCTGTCACAGGATGTGGAATGGGTCCCACCTGCTGTAGCTAGAAACCACCTCTGGCTCATTCTGTGCAAATGTGGATTCTTTCTAATGCTAATCAGAACAGGCAGGAAGCTCCAGGAGGGAAGCGCAGCACTGCAGGCACCGGAAAGCTCAAAGGCGCTACAGACCGGGGCGGGGGGG
>NC_048227.1:38067901-38085608 GCF_002007445.2 Ailuropoda melanoleuca
GGAAGTCTGGTGACCACAGAGCCGAGAGGACAGGGACAAGCACACCACAGGCATTCCAGGGGCCGCAGTGGCTGCCAGCACAGTGGAACAGGAGTAGCTGTGTCAGCCTGGGGATCTCACAGGGGGCACAGGCGAGTGGCCTCTGAGGGAGCGCACCACTCAGCTGCAGGAGCGGGTGCCCAGGCAGACGCTGCTCCTTCTGCTGTCCCTAGACAGGAACACAGGGCACACCTGCGTGCACACGCGCACCCCAGCCGCAAGGGCTCACCAGGGACCACTGTGTCTTCACATCCGTGACCTGCCTCCAACGGGACAGTTCATCATCGGCCGACCCTGAGGGCACAGGGGGTGGAGGCAGCCATACCTCGAGCCGGTGGTGGAGCTGGGGTCCCTTCCACCTCCGCGCTGGCCCTGAGCAAAGGCCAGAACAGACCACTCTGCCCTTCGCCACCGAGGGATGGGACAAGGCAGGCTCCTCCCTAGGGACTGGCAGCCACACAGGCACTGGGGCAGCCGTGCTCTGAGCAGCACAGAGCAGACACGGAAAACCCAAATGAGCCTATGGACACCGTGGAACTGGGGCATCAGCAAACTCACGGCTTTGGTGTGAGTGCTCATAGATGGAAGTGCCCTCGTACGTGTGTGGACACGGAGTTTCAATCCCGCATCCGCCAGAGGCACAGAGCGGAGGGGAGGGCAGAGGATCTCAGCAGCTGTGTCCCAGAGAGCAAGGGCCCCCCAAGACAGGCTCCCACCAGCCACAGCCCTGGCAGCTGGAGCATGGAAGTAAGAGGCAATCACATGAGTCAATGAAGAGCATTTGATGGGAAACAGCATTGACAGTGCGCAGGCTGCAAGGGGGACGGGGCCTGGAGGACTCCTTGCTCTCAGAGCCACACAGGGGAAGCAGGCCCCCTTGAGGGGACGCGCCAGGTGCCGGTCCCGCACCCGCAAACACCTGCCACCTATCGCAAGGTGCCGTCAGACACATGCAAACTCCCCACCAGGCAGTCAAGGAGACGCACGCACGTCAACCTGTTCCCCCCAGCCTACCTCACGCATGCACCCCAGCTCGCATGGGGCCCCACACGGCGGCTCGTGGGTGTTCCATGGCTAATCCCCTTCCCTAAAGGACCCTACAGCATAGATTCACTTTTATGTTGACTCTGTTTTCGAGTGTGCCCAAGAATTTTGTGACCCTTCCTTGGCACAGAGAATGACCTGAGATTCCAGGTGGGGGTCCTGACCCCCAAGGCCCCCAGGGACCTTCTTGCTCGAGGCAACAGCCCTGCCCTCAGATCTGCCAGTGGAACATCAGCGGGTGGGCCACCCAGTGCGAGGCCACCTCTCCCAGAGCACACACAGCCGTGAGGGCCGAGCTGGGCACGTGGCGGGGGTCCTGGGCTGATGGCGCCGCTCTCCCTCACCCAAGCACACCCCTTCTCTCCCCCAGCCGACATGGGCGCCTATCACAGTGTGTCCAGGGGGGCTGGACAGGGCCGCTGAGGCCTGGCCCCTCACTGTGGTCAGAGTGCTGGACAAGGAACTGGCGACCATGAAGGGAGTCGTCCCACAGCCCGACCTCCAGCGCAGGCTGCATGGGCCTGAGCTGATGGCCCGTGTAGATTCCAGGGAACGTGGCTCTGTGGCCCACGTGTGCAGGCCAAGCCAGGCTGCTGCTCTGAGGGGACAGGGCCCAGCCCCGTCCTGCTGTTCACCCCAAAGCTGCCTGGTGAGATCCAAACTCACTTCTCTTACTTGTGCGTATTTTCTCTGGAGCCCAACCCACAGACTTTTCTGCATTCTCTTTGAGATAAAAATCAAAAACAAATCTTTAAAGGCCATCTTCAAAAACCACAGAATAGCTGGAATTAAATAAACATAAAGCTTGTGGTTTTCCTCTCAGGAACTTCCTGCTTATCTGATATGCGGAGTCAGCAGCGCCTCAGAGCCCAGGCGGAGGCTCTGTGGGGGGGGGGGGGCGCTCAGCCTTGGGCAGGGGCCAGGCCCGCAGGTGACCATCGCCGGACCCCAGTGTGCACCAGGGGCAGTGGGCACCGCCAGACCTGCTGGCCCAGTGCAGGTGCACGCGTGCGTGTAGTGCCCTGCTCGAGGGGAATTTCACCGAGGCCCGCGCACCATCAATACAGCGTGGGCTGAACAGCGTCCCCCAAATATTCACGTCCACAGGTGCGAGCCTCGGGGAGAAGACAGCTGATTACACCCACGGGCGGAGAGACAGGGCCACACACACACAGGGCACAGGGTGGTCGGGGCAGGAGCCTGAACTGAGGGCGACCAGGCCACAGGCTCGAGATTCGGGTGGTTTGGGGCACAGGGCCGTCCACCACTGTCCGGCCCCTGGCCGTGGTGACACAGGGATGGGAAGCAGATAAGGGGCGGTGAGGCCATGAACTCGGGACTGGCCAGTTCCACACGAGGCTCCGAACCTCCGCCTCCCCCCACCCAGAACCTCCCACGTCAGAAAGGAGGCCGCGGCCCTGCTGAGCTGCTTTTACTCACGGCACTTACGACGCCGCGTGTGCGGCTTTTTCCTGACATCACGGGACTCTCCAGCTCTCTGGACGCCTGCCAAGGGTACGGCAACCGGCCCGTTCCGACACTCCCCGCAGGCACTCTCGAAGACCCACAGGCTGCGGCCCTCCAGACATCCTCCCCTTTGGCCTCCGCGGTACCAGGTCCGCAGGGTACCCTCCCTTGTGCCCCAACTGGCTGCAGAGTTTGCGGGGTTCTTACAAGGGATCCGACGCAGGAACAGCAGAGGGAAGAGACCCACAGGGCGAGCGGGGGAGGGGGGGTCGGCGCACAGAGCTTCGGGTCCTGCCCCAGAGCGCCACCCTCCCCCTCCCCCCAGCAGTTCACCTGCCGGAGGCTCTGAACCCAGCAGTTCAGGGTGTTAGGGCATCTCCTGACAGAAGCAAATGATTAAGTCAGTGGCAGCTGGGGATTAATCCCCATCACTTTGCTCCTCCACCGAAGTCAGGGGTCCAGACCAAAAGGCCCAAGCCTCTGGTCAGGCGCTCCCATCTCAGCAGCCAAAGAAACTCACCCTCCCCGGGGGCTGGGGACGAAGACCAAATGCTCACTTTTTATCACCCCACGGACATCTTCTGACAAACACCACACCACTATTCTGAAAGCCGAGGTCCGGGAACGTCTCCTTTAATCTGTAAGCGGAGAGCCGCGGCCCCCACAGAGCCTGTGGGCAGACCTGAGGTTGGCCCTCCCTGCTGTCAGCTCATGGAAAGCAGGGGTGGGCTCCCCTGCAGCCTCTGGGCATGCTGGAGGGCAGACCACCCCTATCTCAGAGGGGCCCCAGGAGGAGACTTGGAACCACACACACCCAACCTGTCCTCACAAAGTTAACCTCAAAAGTGCCCCGTGCCAGCAGTCCCACGCCTAGGCCAGCACCCGCGCACAGCATCCACTCCAGTCCACAGGAGAACTTGCGCACAAATGTCCACCCACAGAGGAGTGGTGAACAAGACGTGGCCCAAACACAGGATGGAATCCCACCCAGCCTCAAAAAGGAAGGAAATTCTGACATGTGCTCCAACGTGGACGCACCTTGAGGACGGCATGCTTGGGGACAGATGCCATCACGGGAAAATTCTGTGGCTCCTCTTACAGGAGGTCCCTGGGGGAGTCAATCCACAGACACAGGAAGTGGACGGTGGGTGCCAGGGGTGCGGGAGGGAGTGCCAACTGATATGGGGTTTCATTTGGGGCTGGCAACATGTTCTGGGCCTAGATAGAGGTGATGTCACACAACCCTGTGAACGCCCTAAATGCCACGAAGTTGTTCACCTTCAAATGGTTATTTTGTGTCATGTGAATGTTACCCCGATAAGGAAGCCTTGAGAGGTCTCTCTGCAAGACTGAGCAGCCCCTGTCCCCCAGCAGACTGGGCCCCATCCAACCAGACGGGCTGCGTGCTGCACCTGCAACCCTTCACCCGACTGCTGGAAGCCCCCCCGCCCGTCCTCATCTCAGATCGCTGTGCACCGTTTCCTCAGGCTCCCCCACAGCACACCTGTTCAACACCCAACATGACACCACCCACGGAAGAAGCCAAGAGGGTGAGCCCACCAGGCCCCCACTTACACCTGCCTCAGGTGAGCCTGGGGGGCTGGGCCAGCCCTTCCCCTGCAACCTGGAGCACCGGCCACTCTAGGTGGAAACACAGGCCTCAGGGCCCAAGTCCCCGACAAGCCCCCACTCCCGCTCTCAGCCAAGGGCCTGAGAAATGAAGTCTGGACCCATTTTATCATAAAAATCTTGGCGTTTAAATGCACCTACATAAAGGCCTCTTTCAGCAGAGGCTTGATTGAATGGTCAGCCTCTGTTCCCTGAGGCCTGAGTGTGCATCTCAGCACAATGAACACAACGGGCTGCTCCAGAGCCTGAAGCCCAGGGGCAGCTCCGAGAAGCCCGCTGGACATCTGTGGGGCCCACGAAGGCCTCACGCAGGATGCAGTGCATTCAGGTCTGGAAGCAACACGAGGGTTCCTCCAAGGGACCAAAGGGGCTGCGGGAGAGGAGTCAGAGCCCTTCCTGAAGGGTGGCCCCACCACCCCCAAACCCCCCAGGCACAGAGCCTGCAAAAGTGGAGGGAGGCGCTCAGGCTCGCCCCCACATCACAGCAGCACAACAGCAAAAGGCGGTGGCAACCCACACGTCCACCCACAGATGGACAGAGGAATCAAGCACAGTGCCCACACGCGGGACTCCGCCCACGTGACCCACCCAGAGCAGACCAGTCTGCAGACACAGAGAGCACAGGGAACGGGGAAGGGCCACTACTGGGTACAGCATTTGTTGTGGGGCGGGTGACGGGAATGTTCTGGAACTAGATGGAGGTCGTGGGTGCAAAACACTGCGAATGTGCTAAATGCCACTGAATTGCTGAATTTTAAGTGGTTAATTTCATGTGCATTTCATCTCATTTTTAAAAAAGAAAAGAAACTGTAAAAAAAAATCAATTCGTTTTGAATCCTGGCAAAGTGGCAGCTGGGAGAGCTGGGGGTGAAGAGGGGCTGGTATGTCTGACGTCCGTTCTGCACTTACTGTCCAAAGCTCCCACACGCGGGTAACGCCCCGCAGGACAGCATTCTCAGGACGAGTGACTGATGCACACAAGCAGGACAGGGGCAGCCCCATCTTCCCTGTCGTGACCACGCGTCCATCACTCCCCTGCCCCTCCAGAGGCCTTGAGGTCCCCACTGCCCAGGTGTCGGCTGGAGACCAGCCTGTCCTGAGAGGGACGCCGTGTGTGTGCGCGTTCCTGCTCCCTGTGCTCCGCTGGTATCTGCACGCACACGCGTGCATGTGACTGTGTGTGACAGAGTGTGCGTGCACGCATGCGCGTGCACGCGTGTGTGTGCGTGTTCCAAGAAGGCGGGCTGTGGCGCGGCTCCACCCAAAGGAATTGCCATGCGTGCTAGAGATTCAACTTTTTTTTTAAGATTTTATTTTAAGTAACCGCTCTGCCCATCATGGGGCTGGAACTCACAACCCGAGATCAGAGCCCATGCCCCTCCAACAGAGCCTGCTGGGCACCCCCAACTTTCAAGTTTTCTAGTAGCTGCCCACGTTTGAAAAGTAAAAGGAAACATAAAATGAGTGACGCATTTACACAGGCCTATGTAAAACGTTACCATCTCACCACGGAACGCATACAGCAGGTGACTAATCTGCTGTCTTGTTATCTGTGCTAAGTCTTCCCATTGGGTGTGTTTCACGCTCGAAGCACCTTGCTCCAGGCCAGCCACTCGTCCAGGGCACAGCAGCTGCGGTGTCCAGCGGCACCACGGCGGGCAGCCCAGCTCTCCTAACCACACCCAGCACAAATGGCAAGTGACAAACCATCAAACAAAACCACCCATGGCCACCACTGGCCCAGTGGGCAACAGAATGGGTCTTAGAATGGCCACCGTGACCAGACATTGGCTCGAGGTCTGGTCCAGAGCCCAAGGGGCAGCGGGAAGATCCCACCTCACTTGCTGAGCTCCTTGGTCCAGGCCCCTCCGCCTCTGGCTCTTCACTAATGTCCCTAAATCCACGGTCCCAAACGTGTTCCAAAGGATTTGGGTAATGTCATCTTGAGACAGCATCAACAAACCAATGAAACTGTCCATTAAACTGCTCTCAGCTGCCCAGGGAGCACCTCTCGGACAATGCTGAAATTCAGGGGGGAGTGGAAGGAAGACCCTTTCAGGGGGTGTCTCTGTGCCTGTAATGCCGAGATGAGAAGCAGAGAAAGAAAAGGCCCAGAGAGACACAGGAGGTTTTCCTCTCTGGGAAAGCAGTTTGTGTATGACCAGCCCCTCTGACCATGGTGTGCCCCTGACCACAGGCTCCTTCCACACTCAAGGGGACCGTCCCCATCAGGCGTGCCGGGAGAAGGCATCTGCTGCCGGCGGCTCCTCCCACTCTGTAATGCCCTCTCCCACATCGTCAATTTAAGATCTGGGACGTGTAGGCTGAGGCCATCTGAAATCTCCTCAAGGTCTCTGCTGAATTCCACACGGAATTAAATTTAAAGAAACCAACACCCACATGAATGGCACCAACCCCCACGGCTCCGGGCCCTCTGAGACCTGTGACCTGCTCAGCGGTGTGTCCCTGGACATTTTCCAGTAATGAGCTATCAGCTCCCCTGGACGGACTGAAGCCCTAGTTTTCATACAGGATACTCTTTCCCTTCCTGCCCTGGTAAAAAAGAACAGCTGTTCCTAAAATTCACAGTCCACACATGGTAACAGAAGATAGCAGACTATCAGAACCTGGTTTTGCTAAAAAGTGGCTGTTGGGAGGCAAACCCAATTCTATTTCGGTGGATGAGACAGCAGGTTAGCTTTGCCAAGAACAGGAACTTGGAGAGAAGACACAAGACGTGAGGAATCAGATGAACTTCTTCTGTGAGGCAAAATATTCTATCAGTTTGCAGCTATAAAATTCTAACAAGCTTTACTGAAAAGAAAAAAGAAACCACACACACCCCCCAACACAGAGCCCCAGGCCCAAAGCTGTTCCAGAACAGAAGTCACTTGGAGCAAAAGCAAAATCACACTTGAAATTTAAGCAGGGAGTCTCAAGGACGCAACAGTACATCCCTGCTTTTGAGAATACACACCCCTGGGTACCTTCCAGCCAGGAACCAAGAGACAAAAGTAAAGATTTCAGACAAGAGCACAGGGGTGAGGGGTGGGTAGTGGGGAGACAAGAGGCATCTAATTTTATCTGGCTTCTTTCCAACAACAAATCTATTCCATCATTTTCTCTGGGTAAAAGCTCTTAATTAGACTATAGTGTGGCTGGAATTTGGAATTCCCCAGGGATCCTGCTGGGCCGGGGTCTAACAGCACATGGAGCTCCCTCCAGCACAACGTGCCCTACGAAAGGCCAGGTGCAAAGCCTTTGGGCCATAATGTGGCTCCTGGACCACTGTGTCCCTGAAAATGAAGATGGGCTCATGTTTACGCCTCCTAGCCTCCTCCTGTCCTGGGGAGAGGGGTTGTCTCCTCCAAGCCTCAAGCTGGTAGCTCTTGACCCGCAAGAACTTGCAAGAAGGGCAGAATAGAGAGAGGCAGGTCCTCAGCAACACCCCTCAAAGCCACATCCTCCCTCCCACCCCCATTGACACCATCCCCACCCCGCCCTCACTCAGACAGTCCGGGAAAGAGTTTTACTCTTTGCTACTGTGCAACCATGACCCTATCTAGTGTCAGACTTTCCCATCACCCCAAAATGAAACCCCAGGCCTTTCGATGGTCTCTCCCTGACCACCACCCCAGACCCTGGAAGCCACTGATCTTTCCTCTCCATGGAATTGCCTGTTCCGAGCACCTCCTGTAAGTGGAGTCATACGCTATGCGGCCCTTTGGGTTTGGATTATCTCACCGAGCACAATGTTCTCGAGGCTCACCTACGTCGTGGCGTGGGCTGGAGCGTCATTGGTTTTTAGGGGTAAATGATGTTTCACTGCATGGAGAGACCATATTTTGCTTAGCCATCCATCTACAGAAAGTTCAGCTGTTTCTACCTTTTGGCTACTGTGAACAGACCTGCTCTGAACCCGGGTGTACAAGGATCAGTTCAGGCCCCCGTTTTCACTTCTCTTGGATGTGCACCTAGGTGTGGAACTGCTAGGAATTGCCAGGTGTGACAACCCGCTGAGGAAGGGGCGACAGTTTCCCACGTGGCTACACCGTCTCCCTCGCCATCAGCAGTGCGTGAGCGTTCCAGCGGACCTGCCTCCTCACCGACACTTGTGATTTTCCACTTTGTTTTGTTATCATCGCCACAGCGGGTGTCAAGTGGTAGGATTCCTGCTTTGCCAGGCGTCTCTTCAGGGGCCTGCTGGCCATCTGTATATCTTCCTTGGGGAAATGGCTGTCAAGCTCTGTGCATTTGTTCAAGTGAGCTGTCGTTTTGTTTCTGCTCGTCTTCCTTGAGCCCCTGAATGTAGGGGGTTCTGAGCAGGGTCTGGGTGCAGGTGGGTTCCTCGACACTCGGTGTAAGGCTCATGGGACCCTCCAGCACAGCCCGCGCCAGACGACAGGCTGTGCTCGGCACGGCAGCCTTTGGTCAATGCTGGGAAACAGGCAGGAGGGGCCACGTCAGCCTTTTGATGTTCTCCTGGGTGTTCCAAAAAGAATGTTATCATCTAGTCTATTTTATTTTTTCCAGGAAGTAATGGATCCCAATTATCATAGAACTTATATGAGCAACGACCCAGAGGCCAGGCTGACATCTTGACCAGAGTAACATAAACCATCCAAACCATCCAAACGGAAGCCCGCCACAACCTGACATCCTGGAAAAGTGCTTAAGAACTCAACTTCACCCCCGTGCAAGGGGAAACATGGTTTCTGCTTCAGACAGAGAGCATGGAGCGATACCAGATGTCGCTACTGTGCTTAGAACAGTGGCAAACACCAAACACAAAAGATGCCTCCGACCACTTCACGGTGGTGCCACCAGCTCTGCTCCCTGCACAGGGGGCTCCACGCTCCTTCGGTGCTCTGCCTATGATAGACCATTTGGGTTCATTTCCACAAAAGCAGGGCCACGTAACCCTCAACAGACATACTCTCAGCACACAAGACTCAAAGAGCCACGTTACAGCACACTGCATTTTGAATTTCTGCTGTTCTGAAGTGTCTGTCCCTGAGACACCAGCATGATTTACATGGAGCTACCCAAGATAGAGAAACCAAGTTCTTCTGTACGTACGTGCAAATGTGGGTACGACCGCTCACACCTGCCAGCCCCTCCGGATAAACACGCCCACCGTGTGAGCTCACCTCTGTCCAGCCAGAGAAGAGGGCTGGGCTGTAGCCTTCAGACGGAGGTTCAGACGGCTGCTTCCACACAGCGTTCTCCTGAGGCTGGAAGCTCGCTGCAGCTGCCTGAGCCCCTGGTGTCTCTGCTATTCCAGGCAATGAGGGACTCCCAATTTTCGCTGAGCACCAAAGAGTTGGCAAGAGTGGGATACAGTAGTGACATGAGGCAAATCCCCCTTTCATTTCTTACACAGGAGATTCTGAACCCGATTTAAAACAAACACAAGAAATAACTAAATGTTTTTTTGAATTTTCCAGTACCCAATAGCCACCCACGGCCATGAAGAGCTGCCCGCCCTACAGAAGTGCACACCCTGGCCTGCTGCACGCGCCCCCACCTGCCTCCAACTGGGGCCTCTTTTCTCACTCACCTTCACAACACGATGATGTCTGCCAAGGAGATGATGAGCAATCCTGATCTTTCCACTCATTCTGCTGAGTTCTGTGAGCACGATGTCACACATAAAGGGAAAAGAGGCAGATGGAAGGTGGAGGGGTCCTCAGTTCCAGCACCCACCCCCCATATCCCTTACACCCCCATTCCCTCACCCCACCTGCATGTCTGGCAAAGTTAGGGAGCCTCTGTGAAGAAGGCTGCAGGACTGTCTCTTATGTTCCATGACTGGGGCCTGTCAATTAAACTGACAAGCAACAGATTAACACAAGAAAAAAAGTTTAGTTCTGTGTACACAGGAGCCAAGAAAAGTAGCTGGCCCAGGAGTTCCAATTAGATATCTATATACCTAACTTAGTAACAAGAAGAAAGAAAAGAAGAAAATCCTTCCTTTTTTTTTAAGATTTATTTATTTATTGGGGGGGGTGCAGAGGAAGAGGGAGAGGGACAAGCGGACTCCCCACTGAGCATGGAGCCCAACACAGGGCTCAATCTCACAACCCTGAGATCATGACCTGAGCCAAAATCAAGAGTTGGATGCTTAACTGACTGAGCCACCCAGGCGCCCAGAGAAAAAATAATCCTTTTTAAAGAAAGAACAAATAGGCTTCTTTAGGAAAGACAAATGTGTTTCAGGAAAATAACTGAAATATAAGGAAGTTTGTGATAACAATTGTCTATAAAGGTATAAGTGGCCTTTTTGTCTCTTTTAGGGCCATAAAATTCCCCCGGAGAAGGGATTTTAGGATAGCTTTTATTTGCGGTATCCCCTTTGGGAGTAGACCCACCCTAAAAAAGGAATTTATGGCAGCCTTATTTCTCAGAAGTTGCTTCTTATACTCAGATAACGAAAGCTCCAACAAGGATTCCTTCTGCATGTGCTGGTTCTCAATTGTCTTTAGCTCCAAATAATCCTCATGCCGAAGTGGCATATTCCGGAGTGGCATAGCCTCGTCCCCTTCAAATCCTTTAAGCATGATGCAGTCACCCCATCGCCCAGCTGTAACCAAGTCCTCCTGAGCCAATAGGAGTCACTATCGGGGCGCCTGGGTGGCACAGCGGTTGAGCGTCTGCCTTCGGCTCAGGGCGTGATCCCGGCGTTATGGGATCGAGGCCCACATCAGGCTCCTCTGCTGTGAGCCTGCTTCTTCCTCTCCCACTCCCCCTGCTTGTGTTCCCTCTCTCGCTGGCTGTCTCTCTGTCAAATAAATAAATAAAATCTTTAAAAAAAAAATAGGAGTCACTATCATGTGAACCTCATCTGTTCTTTCCTCTAAGACCCGGTCCAGCAGATTTTTTAAGAGCCACTCAATCTGCCAGGTGAGGATGTTTAGAACACCCAGTGAAAAGAAAAGTGTGGCCTCCAGGGCAGCAGAGGAGAGGATATATTGGGTCCTCACTCCAGGAAGCCACTGACAGAGCTTAGGAAGGGGGAGGGGTGTATATGTCAAACCCTCCCTGTTCCCCTGGCCAAGCCAGGGGCTCACGGTCCAGGCTGTTCTCAGTAAGTGAAGGTCAGAAGAACATGCTCTGATGGCTTCCCGGAGCCCTGGCTACACGGTTGGTGCTGAGCAGCTTACAGAAGCACTCTGCTTATGCCCGCTGCCCTTCTCCTTCACCCCCGGCACCCAACCTCACCATGGTTTACTCTTTCAGCAAGACCACGATTGTGTTTAGGGCACCTAATAAATTGCTATGACAATAACAAAAGTCAACGTGTCTGTCCCAACACATCAGAGTTTCTTCCACTTGGAATAAGATGAATGAATTCTCCTTCTCTTCCAAAAATAAAAACACAAACAGGCACACGCGTTCTTAACTTCCTTCAAAAGACATGTGCTTGGAAATGTCTACGACCCAAAGATTTTGTCAATTCAAAATGCACTGGGGCACTGAAAAGGACCAGGCAGTTTTCATAATTCACATCATCGTTTAATTTACATCAGTGTGCACACATCTGATTGGTTTGTAACAGAGCCCACCACTGTATTCCTTATACATGTTTCTTCTCTAATGTAAGAAAAATGACTCAAAGGAGATGAAATGGAATGTTATTACATTATAGTCCCGTGTGTGTTCCACAGCCAAAGTCAGGTGGTTGGAAAGAATGGAGCTAGAACTGGTTCTGAAAGATGGGGGTCAGAATCCTCAGGCAGTGTCCTGGCAGCAGCTCCAGGACATGGCGCAGCCAAGGCCATGAGATTAGGCCCATCTTCACCACCATCACCACCACCCCCACCACCATCATCACCACCATCACCACTATCACCACCATCACCATCATCACCACCATCACCACTATCATCACCATCACCATCATCACCGCCATTACCACCATCACCATCGCCATCATCACCACCAGCACCAACACCATCATCACCACCATCACCACTATCACCACCATCACCATCATTACCACCATCACCATCGCCATCATCACCACCAGCACCATCACTATCATCACCACCATCACCACTATCACCACCATCACCATCATCACCACCATTACCACCATCACTATCACCATCATCACCACCAGCACCATCACCATCATCACCGCCATCAACTACCAGCATCAGTGTCATCATCACCATTGTCTTGGACTGACACTTATATGGGGCTAACCATCAGCCCTTCCCATCTCTTAACTTACCTCATCCTTGCACCCTGTGGAGCAGACACCATTAACCCCAGCTCACAAGTGAGGAAACCAGGGCATAGAGAAATTAAAGCGATACAGCTCGGAAAGGACAACACGAGAGTATAAACCCCAGCAGTCTTTCTCCACGATAAACACCAGACCATGTGCGAGCCCAACTCCCAGAGTCCAGAAGGCTGTGGGAGCATGGTCAGCAGCGGGCCATCCTGCCTTCCTTTCCTTTACTTCTCTGTTTTTTACACACAAACCTCTGAGTTCATAGGGTGCCCTGGATCATGTACGGCAGAAGTTCTGCCAGCCCCACTGGAGAAAAAGAAAGGAGGCATGTGTGTATTAAAATGGGAAGCTCTGGCTATTCACCACAGCTAAAGCGGTCCAAGTGAGCCCAACTCAACATTTGGTTTGCTTTCCTAAAGACAAGCCACAAAAAAAACAACAAAAAAGACAAACCACAACAGTTCAATTTCTGGGGAGCAGAATTGGTTGTTTCTGCTTTAAAAGCTAGAGGATACCACAACTGGGAAGGTCACAGGGCGAGGGGCACAGACAGGCTGAGGTCCAGAAGAAGCTATGGGCGAAGGCTCAAGAAACACACTCACCAAAGGCAGCTAGAACCACCAGTCACATCCTGCCAGGTCCACCTAGGGCTGCCTTGGTCATGGGTCCTGCAGAAAGGTGTGTAAAGCTGTCCATCAGCCTGTGTCTAGAGGCTCGTTGAGAGCATTAAAAGCCAAGAGCCTAGATTGTCATTCAGCTAAAGATGTGTCCGTGGACAGTGGAACCAAATGCACATCTTTAAACCAGGAGATGGGCTTTACCACAAACCAGGTGTCACCAGGAGCAGCAAGTGTGAGGCCCAGACAGCCATGGGGCTCCAGGCTGCTCCCTCAACAAAGTGCTAGGAGGGTGAAGGTGATGTCCTAGAATGGGACCCCAAGGGTTCTGGTCTTCCAGCGACCTCCCCCCTAACCAGTCCAACCCAACCCACTCAACCCAGAGTACCTGCCGAGCTCCTAAAGTGCGCTACTCTGTCCGGTCTGCGCACACACCCATGTAACCTTTCCCTTCCCACCAGCTCCCTGTGGAGCTCGGTCCTCAGCAGAAGCAGGTGACCCACAACCAGTGCTGGGCTAGGAGCAGAGCTGCCTCTACCAGTCCAATCTGCCCTCCACTTGTCCTCTGCACCAGCAGAAATGGGGTCCTCAATGCCTCACCTGGGTCCTCAGGGGTAAAGCAGGTAAAAGCAGCACCTCGAGGCCCTAAGAACCCCCCACAGCTACAACAAAGCCTCCAGAAAAGCAAAAGGGAGATTGTGGGAGCCGGCCGCCTGAACACATGTTCCCATTACCTTACCTGAGGAGCAAGCCCAACAGGGAGATGGCAGGTGGACCAGGCAGGAAGATGCTTGCTCCCTGGACAGAGCCGCGCCACCAGCAAATGAGGAGCTCCCCTTGAGATGAGGCTCCAAGCACGGAGGGGCAGTGGAGCTCCCTGCCAGGTGCTCCCAAACAGGGACTCCTCCCAGGTGCTCCCACCAGATGCTCTCACCAGGTGCTCAAGAATATTGGGTCCCCATTTCCCTTGACCCTGCTTTGTGGTTGCCACTTCTGGAACACCACGTACTCGTCCAGCCAGAGGCTGCTATGGGTACGGCAGACAGGTGTGTCACATGCTTGTCCCCTCCCCCTTCCTTCCCTCTCCTCTGTTCCCCACCCCCCAGCTCTTCTCTGTCTCAGGGAAGAGAAGGGGGACCTACGGAAAGGTCACAGTGCAAGAAGTGGTCACCATTTCCCCACCTAACCACAAGAGAAACATCTCATAAACCCCAGCTGACAACTGTCCTACCAAATCCCTGACCAACACACCTCAGATGGCCAAGGCCATCAAAACTAGGAAAAGCCAGAGACACTACCATTATTGTCCCAACCCAGAGGAGTCCAACGGGACAGGAAGGTCAAACACCACTGGGTCCCCAGACGGACAGAGGGCACCAGGTACCTGAGGTAACAACTCACGACGTGTGGGTAGAGCGCCAGCTGCAGTACGCAACCCGACGTCAGTGCCAGCTCGTTAACTGTGACGGGCGCACAGCACTGACACAAGAGGTTATCGGTGGGGCACGCCATGCAGGGCAGAAAAGCACATGGGAGCTCTGTCCTTTCTGCCCTATTTTCTCAGAAACCTAAAACTGCTCCAAGTAAAGGCACGCCTGGCTGGCTCAGTCAGTTAAGTGTCTGACTCTTGATTTCTGCTCAGGTCGTGATCACTGGGTCAGCTCCGCACTGGGCAGGGAGCCTGCTTAAGATTCTCTTTCTCTCTCGGGGCGCCTGGGTGGCACAGCGGTTAAGCGTCTGCCTTTGGCTCAGGGCGTGATCCCAGCGTTATGGGATCGAGCCCCACATCAGGCTCCTCCGCTATGAGCCTGCTTCTTCCTCTCCCACTCCCCCTGCTTGTGTTCCCTCTCTCGCTGGCTGTCTCTATCTCTGTCGAATAAATAAATAAAATCTTGTGCAACTCTTGATCTCAGGGTCATGTTTGAGCCCCACATTGGGTGTGGAGACTACTTTCAAAAGAAAAAAAAAGGAAGTCTATTAACTATTTTTAGAAAGTACCAAGACTCCCCATAATCATAGCATCTCAGTCTCTCCACAGACCCCCAAAAAGTACAAGGCCCTTGCCCTTCACGACTGATCTGCAAAGTCCCTGAGACAGATGTATGTGCGGTCCCCCCACTGAGTTTCTTCAGAATTTGGGGACCAGATCCCACATTAGCTCTACTCACCTGAAAATCTTCTCGGGGCTTCTCCAGATGGTGTCTTCTGGGAATCCCAAATAACCTGGGCCTCAGCAGGACTGAAAGGGGCAGCTCCTTAATGTCCAGAGTAACCTTGATTACAAACCAGATTGTTGCCAAGCTCATTTCTGCCCATAAAAACATATTAAATATTTTATGTCTGACTCTCTTTAACAAAAAAAGTCAAAATGCAGCAAATCAATGTAGACAGAACACCGAAAAGGGCATGAAGCAACCATGCCTGCTTCTCGGGGTAGCTGCAGGGCAGACACAACTGTCACGGGACTGCTAAGAACTGCCTTTCACACCCATTCTCTTGGAAGGGCACAGCGGGGTGTTCCAGAGGCTACCTGATGGCGATGCTGGTAGGCACTGAAGGCAGAATCAGAGTGGAGAATGCAGCTCTTCCTTTGAGGGATCAGCACAAATGTTAAGACAACGCCTCTAAATTTGTTTTAAAAAATATATATAATGCTGCTTTTCCTTAAAAGGAAGTGTTCATGTGCAATGAATTTATTGTTGATTTTAAGAGAAAAAATATATATGCACCATATTCTCTGTTTTCACTTCTAACGTAGTAAACACCCAGCTCTATCGGTTGCCACATGACAGAAATTCAAAAACCAGTTAGAGAGTTAAAGGGTCCTGAGCCTGGGGACCCAGGGTGGAGCTCACGTGCACCTGTGGCTCCACCTAGTGGCGAGGACTGGGCAGTGGCGCACACATGAGCAAGCCCAGCCTGCCAAGAAATGAGGCGGAGCGGTCTGATACCACCCACCACGCGGAGCCACAGGGTTTCTATTCTCTGAGTAGTACGGGTCCCGTGGAAAGATCCTGAGAAGTGCCTTTCTGGGGTGCTGATGAGGTGAAGCGTACCATCAAATTCTGTCCTGATAAGGCCCCTCCCCAAGCTGCAGCCCCATACACCTTAACCTAAGGCCTATTTGGGGTCCTCCAGATTCTGCAGGGAGCATTTGTCACAGTGTGCTGCTGCTGGTGCATCTGTACCCGTTAGACAAGGGTTCCCAGAAGGTGAGACTTTCCCACCTGAACACCCCAGATCCCATTCAGGCCCAGGCCAGGGGGCTTGGGGAGGCAAGGAAGGAATGCATGAGAACACAGCCAACAGGAAGGGATGACAAGTAGCCTCGAAGCCAGAACTCAGGGACTCACCAAGACAGGACAGTGGGAGGGCACCCTGGGCGTGTGGGTGTCAAGCAGCACTCTTGGCCTCCGCCTACAGACCCAGTAGCACAGACGTGGCACAGACAGTGGTGGGGCCAGACTGGATGGCCCTGGATGGCCCCTGGCCACCAGGGACACCAGGCTTCACAGGGGTGCCAAACATCACAACTTCTTTCCTGTGTCCCAACCAGGCCCAATCCTGTCTCCAAGCCACACCTCCCCACTCACCTGCAAACCTGCCGTCATCCCGCACCCCATCATGGTCCAGAGCCACCACCGGGCCAATGGGGACATCGCCTGCAGTCCTTGGACCGAGTCACACCGGAAGACAAGCTTTGCCTACTATCACCCACCTGTCCCGCCTGTAACTTTTGCACACCCAAGTGGCTGCACACCTAAGCTCTAAGGCCACAAAAATTCCCTTTCAACAGTAAGTATGTAACCTGTTCAGGTATGTAGAATAGTCCTTTAGCAGGGAAGAAGAGTCACCACTTCCAGTGCTTTGTAAATAGACAACATGGAGTGGGGAGACCTCAGCGGGCAGACGTGAGGGAAAGGTTGGGGGGGATAACTGTGTTGGGGAGACCTAGGGGGAGGCCACAGGAGGGTACTTTGGGGGATACCTTGGAGGAAAACCTCGGGGAGAGAAGCTGAGGACAACTGTTGGGGGGAGGGAACCTGAGTGAAGAAAAGAACTGGAGGGGGACCTGAGAGGGGAGAAGCTGAGGGAGAGACCTGGGGGACTTGAGTGGGGAGATGCTAAGGGGAGACCTGTGGGGGGACCTGAGAGGGGAGAAGCTGAGGGAGAGACCTGGGGGACCTGAGTGGGGAGATGCTGAGAAGACCTGGGGGGGGGGGACCTGAGAAGGGAGATGCTGAGGGGGAGACATGAGTGGGACTTGAGAGGGGAGATGCTAAGGGGGAAAAACCTGGGGGAGGGGAACCTGAGTGGTGAGACATGGGGGGGATTGTGTGGGGGGGATGCTGAGGTAGAGACCTGAGGGACCTGAGTGGGATGATGCTGAGGGGGAGACATGGGGGGACCTGGGAGGGGGGGACACTGAGGGAGAGACCTGGGGGGGACCTGAGAAGGGAGATGCTGAGGGGGAGACCTGGGGGCGGGGGAACCTGAGCGAGGAAACGCAACGTCACGCCCGTCGTAATGCGAGACCCCTACCCCTCGCTCCGGCTGCCCCGCCCCTTCCGGCACTTACCCGGAAGTGATCTCCCAAGACGGAAGTGAGCGGGCGGTTGGAGAGTCGGCGGCGGATTCGTTCGGTTCGGTGGGGTGGGAACCTGCAGGGAAG
>NC_048227.1:38091682-38097192 GCF_002007445.2 Ailuropoda melanoleuca
TGTCCCGGGCAGGGGTGGGGATGCTGAACTTGGGGTCTCTGGGAGGGGAGCAACTGCATGCCCATTGGCTGCCCCCCCCCAAAAAAAGGCAGGCTCTGCTCCCCTACGGCTCGTACCCGTGGCTCGTGACTGACCCTCCCACGACTCCTAGTGTGGCTGCTCTGTCCCCAGCCGACCAGGGCCGACCCCCCGCCCAAGATGGAGATCTTCTAGCCTGGAGTCCCTCCACAGGCTGGTGCAGGGAGGGTCACACTCCTGTCACCCCCTGCCCACCCTCCCAAGGTCCAGAAAGCCAGTCCCCTGGCTCTCAGCCTCCCCTGAGGGGAGCAGGGCCTGGGGGCCAGTGAGGGACTCCCTGGGCCCCTGGAGTGGGCTTTGGTGGGGGAGTCAGAAGCAACCCACTTTGCCAGGCTGGTGCACAAGCAGCAAATGGGCCCAGCGGTTTGTGAACAGTGTGGGGGGCAACACAGGGCAGCAGAAGGCTGTAGCCACTCCAAGTCCCAGACCAGCTGTGCAGCCTGTGACCCCAAGACTCTCAGCACCTACTCCCCGCAGCCCCTTGGCTACAGATGCAAATTGCAGCCAAATCCTCCAGGCCCCAAGATTAATTTCCTTTGGGTAGGCTTTCCCATGCAAAGCAGAGGGAAGGCGCATGAAGGAGGCCAGGCACAGCCCCGCCCCTCACGTGAGGGTCTAGATTGCCCCTCTGCAACCGGGAGTGGGAAGTGGGCCTCCCAGTTGGAGGGTGGGTTTTCGGAACCCATCTGTGCTATGTGCCTGGTCCTGCTATCACTAAAACACTGCCCCTTCTCTCTCCAAGAGACCACGCCGTGGTAAGGCTCTGATGGGAGTGGGAGGTGAGGATGCAGAGCTCAGAGTAAAAAGTTTTCTCTGCAGTTAATTAGCCCCAAGAGAGAGGGGCAGGCACATGGGGCCTCATTAGTGCAGCCTCAGCTCCACGCCCTGCACCCTGTGGACTATGTGGGTGCCTCTGCGGACCCCCAGGAAAGGGATGGTACAGCCCTGGGGAACTCCCAAGCAGTTAGACTGGGTGTCAGTCTGCTGGGGAGGGAGCATCTGGGGGAGTGACTGCAGGCTGGCAGCCCCCTGGCTGTTGCTTCTTCCTGTGTCCTCTAGCCCCAGGCTGGCCACTTCCGAAGCCCCTGACGCCATGGAGGAGTGGGATGTGCCCCAGATGAAGAAAGAGGTGGAGAGCCTCAAGTACCAGCTAGCCTTCAAGAGGGAGATGTCGTCCAAGACCATCCCTGAGTAAGTCCCCACGGAGACTCGGCCCCACCCCCCCCAGGGCCAGCTCGGATGTGCATTTCATTTCCCTGCCCTACGTTCGTTTGCATGAGCCAGAACCACAGCCCTGCACCTTGCCATCGGGCAGCCCTTCTACGAAGCCAGGCACCCCCCTGCTCAACCGCACCCTCCCCACCCTGCCCAACCACAGGCTCCTCAAGTGGATCGAGGATGGGATCCCCAAGGATCCGTTCCTGAACCCCGACCTGATGAAGAACAACCCATGGGTGGAGAAGGGCAAGTGCGCCATCCTGTGAGGTCCCCCCGCCCCGCGCCCAGCCAGGCTCTCGCTTCTGTAGGGAGGACAGCTCCATAAGGGGGTGACTTTTATAAAGACTTTGTGAGAGCGTCCGTGCTTTTGTACATTTTCTGACGGAGAAAAGGCAACACAACAGCATCAAGTGTGGGCCCTGGGGCGTCTCGTGTGGACCCAGGGCACCCAGCGTGGGCTCACGGCGTGGGGGGCAGCCCCGGCTACAGCAGGTCCCTGACATAGACGCCGCGCCGCACGGCATTGGAGACGCCCTCCTTGAAGCGAAACCAGACGTCACTGCTGCCCACCGCCGTGCCCGTGCGCCGCTCGGCCGCCGCCGTCTCAGGGGCCACATCTCCTGTGGAGGCCGCACAGTTGGTCCTCTGCGTCACCCCAGCCCCTGCCGCCCTCCGTGCCCCACACACCTGCACTCGGGGTTGCCGCTCTCTTGATGACCACACGACCAAAGAAGTCCCTCTCAGGCTGAAGGGGGCAGGCCGGTCAGGCTCTCAGGACAGACCCGTGGCGGGCGCTCCCTGCCCTGGGGGGAGGGCCAGGGGCTCCCTCCCAGGGAGGAGCGGATGGCCCCAGGCTGCGGGAGCGCACGCCCACCTCCCCTCCTCAGGCCTGCTTCACGCTGGAGCAGAGCCCCTCGGCACGTATCCCTTCGGTCCCTCATCACCTCCTCCCGCAACAAGCGGCAGAGCCCCCTCTTGCCCAGATGGGAAGCTGGAACCCCCGAGGCTGAGCACAGGCAGGTGACAGGCCCCCCAGGGCTGAGAGCCACCCCACCCCTCATACCTTGTCCTCCAGGGCCGCTCCCTTCAGGATGCGCTCCAGCCGCCGCTCTAGCTGCCGCTCCTCGTGGCTGCGTGAGGTGGGTGGCTGTGCGCCTTTCTCCCCAGCACCCCCCAGTGGAGCCTTGGCCCCTGGGGGAACCCCGTCCACCTGCAGCCGGAAGGTGTGGTGAGGGCTGACTGGGCAGGGCCACTCCAGGGACAAGATCCCTTCCAGCGAGCCTGCCCTCCAAGGCCCGGCTCTGGCCCAGAGCCCAGGGAAGGCTGACCTGGGAGCTGACCCCAACCCGCGCCAAGGCCTCTGCCCGCCGCATCTTCTCCATCTCGATCTCGTGGGCAATCAGCTGCTTGGCCTGGTAGGTGAGGGGTTTTCGGGCAGGCAGCTCAGGAAAGCGACAGACCTCCTCCACATTCCTGCTTTCAGGGAGGGTCAAAGGTGAGTGCCATCAGCAGGCACCACCAGGCGCTACCTGCCTCTCTTGATGACCACACGACCAAAGAAGTCTCTCTCGGGCAGACGGACACCAAAAAGCGGGAGGCACGGTGTGCGTCTCAATCCTGGCAATACAATGCCTGGGCCCCACAGCAGCAGGGGATGACCCACCCCAAGCCTGTTTCCCCAACTGCTTGTGGGCATGAGAAGGGAGCCATCCCAGGGCTGCAGAATGAAGAAACGAGACGACAGGGCAGGGCCCAGACTCCAGGCTAGGGCTGAGCACTAGGAACTGTCACCATTACTGCCTCCTTGCAAATGGCACAGACAGGGATGGGCACTGGTCCCCTTGTTGGGCAGCAGGGCCCTGGGGAGATCGAGGGCCCTCTGGGGGCAGCACCTGGGGGACACTGAGGCAGGCAGAGCTTCTGCAGTAAGCCTCGGGTCCCAGGGCCGTGCCTCAGTTGAGACACCCCACCTCACAATCAAATCTGGGCAAGCGCTGAGCTAGAACGGACACCCTACCACTGCCCCAAAGACGGAAAAAGGGAGACCCACACCTCACCAAGATTCCTGGCCTGAGTGCCAGAGCACCCGGAGCCCAGCCTCCTGTCCCTGGCACCCCGCCCCAGGTGCCGCACAGACTCACGGCTCTAGCCTGTAGACGTACTGCCCGTCGGGCAGGCGCTCCTGACGGTAGGTGAGGCTGTAGGCCAGCATGGTGCCCACGAGGCCGGCCAGCTGCTGCTTCTCACGAGCGCTGTACAGCTGTGTGCTCACCTGTGGGCAGGGACGCTGAGCATGGCCAGGGCCCGCCCCCACCAGCAGCCACACCCCCACTCTGACGAGGCACTCACGGGGCGCAGCTTGGGCGCAAGGATGTCCAGAATCAGGCAGAGGGAGTCCAGGACGAGAGCCTGAGGGGCAGCTCGACTGCGGGTGGTGGGTGCGACGCCCGCCACCAGCGTCTGGATGAGGTTCTGTGTCCGGCTTGTCCGGTTCTGGGCCTGGGGTGGAGGAGGAAGCGGGCCTAGGTAACCTAGGATCCCTGGGCCAGACCGCAGGCCCGGGCAGGGTGCAGGGGACACACCTCCTGCTGGCTGCTGGGGAAAGCAATCCTCGGCACGTGGCTGGACGCAAAGAGCAGGTGGAAGGCTGCTGGAAGGAAGGGCAGGTAGCGCAGCAACTGGAAACTCTGGCCATGGTGGGCAGCGCGGCTCAGCAGGTCGTCGAAGGCCAGCCAGTCGAGGGCCGTGCACACAGTCCCCAGGCTGGAATCCCGCAGCCGCAAGCGCAGGAAGTTGTCGAACAGGCCCTGGGGGTAAGCAGGCGGGTGGGCCGCTGAACCCCCAGCCTCAGCCGCCAGCCCCCACACAAGCACCCCTGCACCCTGCCACCTCCCCTCTCTGGGACAGCTGCTAACGCCAGCCAGTGGCCCTGGGGCCCCAAAGGAGCCAGGAAGGCCCAGACTGCCGCCCCACTGTCTCGACCAAAACCCTGAGAGGTGCAGGAAAGAAGCCCCGGCCCTGACTGCCTCAAGGAGCCCACGGGCCCCATGCCCACACCGCCCCCCCCCAAAGGAAGCTCTGGACCAGCATGGAGGGCACGGAGCCCCTGCTCTTGTTCCACGTGACACTCCCACCCCCTCGGGGCACAGCACAACCCTCCCCATAGCTTCCAGATTTGCTCAGACCTACAGCCACTAATCCAAAGCTGCTTAGTCAGGGAGCCAGCTTAGGCCAGGCTTCCTGGGGAGGGGGGGCATCTCTGCCACCTGCTCAAGCCAAAACTTCGCCCTGCCTGCTCCACCCATGTCCCTGTTCCTGCAGCTCACGGCCAGGATGGGGACCCTCCCACGCACTGACTCAGGCTGTCCAGCCGCTCCAGCCCCACTCACGTGCGTCCCGACCAGCAACCGGAGTGACCCCGAGTCAGAGGACTCCCTCACCACACACCCAGCCCACCCCCCCTCCCTGCCAGCCCACGCTGGCCACTACCCCGCCGCCCCCGGCACCAGCTAGTCCTTCCTCCCGGGCCCCTGTGCCTGCTGGCCATCACCTCTGAGAGAGCTCCCTGATACCCTGTGTCCACAACCCCTTGCTCCCATCCCGTTTCTCCTTGAGCCTGACACTGTCTGAAGTGTCTCCCGTTCTCTGGGCACAGGACGCAGCCAGAGGCTAGCGTACCAGCACCCCAGAAACGTTCACGATAGCGCGAGATTACCTGGACCACCTTCTCGTGCTCGCCTGCGGAGGCAGCCACGTGCAGGATGTGGTAGAACCGCTGGGAAGCCGTGGTCAAAGCCGCCTCCGCAGCGCGGGGCCCCGGACCCAGGTGCCCATCACCGAGCAGGAGCGTGTGTGGGGGCGGGGCCAGCTCCTGGCCCCAGCGTTGCCTGCACAGGGGTGCCAAGGCTGCAGTGGGGACCCGCCTCTTCAACCCCCTCGTGCTGCCCTGCTCCCCGAAGCGGCCCAGATGTCTGTACACAGACGATACTCTGGAGGTCCCGAAGAGCACCCCAGGGTCTGTGCGGCACTCCACCTGTCGCTGGAGGCGGGACTGGCCTGCCCACTTACCTCTGGGCTCGGGGTAGCTGGAACACCTCCTGCCACACGGAGAAGAGCCCCTTGCGCTGGTCCTTGAGACCGACTCGGGTGGTCTGCACAGCCCGCACACTCAGCTCCTGCCGGCCCCGCCCATGAAGGAACTGGACACGGGGGGG